>NC_141161.1:70918754-71087921 GCF_053477565.2 Lygodium microphyllum
TTTAGGCAAAGGTACCAATTCCCATGTAGCATTTGCTTCCAAGGCATCCATTTCTTCATCCATGGCTTTCTCCCATTTTTCTTTTCCCATGGCGTGCTCAAAAGAAGTGGGTTCTGGTTCTTGTATCACTTTGACCATATAGGCATAGTGAATGGCTGTAAATCCATCATATTTCAGCCTATCCACAGGATACCTAGCTCTGGTAGACCTGCGCAAAGTAGGTTCACTCCCAGGTGCTCTCAAAACATCCCTGGTCTTCCTTACTCCAGGTGTAACAATAGAAGGAATACCCAACTCATCATCAATGCTCTGTTCTGAGCCATTGGATTCACCATCCACATAAGAGTGACCTGCATTCACATCAAACATGGGCTGATCTACCTTCTCTTTTCCTTTTCGTGAAACCTGCATACCACTATCTGCATTGTTTTGAGGAGATTATCCTGATCTCAATCTGCCTGTCCATGGTGAAGAATGTGAAACACTACTAGAGGACACTCCAGGTCCACTAATATTTTGTGACTGCTGCTGTGAATTCTGTGCAGCATTACCATTTTGTACATCTACATCATCAATCACATTTACTGGTTTATACCAACTACTCATCTCATAAAAAATAACATCTTTGCTCACTGTAAACTTATGAGTAGAAGGGTTATAGCATCTATACCCTTTCTGCTGTGTAGAGAGTAACCAATAAAGATGCACTTCTCAGCTTTTGGATCCAACTTGGATCTCAACTCATCTGGCACATGAACATAGGCAATGCAACAAAAAATCTTCAAATGAGAAATATCCGGTTTCCTACCAGCATACCTCTCTGGAGTCATCCCATGTATTGCTGCAGTGGGAGTCCTGTTCATTATGTAGACTGCTGTAGCAACTGCTTTAGCCCAATAAAAATCTAGGCAAGTCTTTTTCGTTGAGCATGGCATGAGATACCTCTCCAATATGCCTGTTTTTCCTTTCTGCAATTCCATTTTGTTGTGGGGTATGACTGCATGAATATTGTTGCTATATGCCATGCTCCTGCAGGAACCTTGCAAACTCATTTGAGAGGTACTCTTCCCCTCCATCTGACCTTAGGCATTTTATTTGCATGCCTGTTTCTTTTTCAACCATAGCTTTAAGAGTTTTGAAATGCCCAAAAACTTCACTTTTCCTTTTCATAAAATACACCCAAACTTTTCTACTATAGTCATCAATAAAAGTGACAAAATATTGACAGCCTCCAAGAGATGCAGCTTTAGTAGCCCACACATCAGAGTGGATTAATTCCAATGGCTTCTTACTCTCTTGAACATGTCTAGAAAATGGTTTCCTTGCCTGTTTTCCAAATTGACAGGCTTCACATACCTTATGCATTTCTGCAACCTTGAATTTAGGCAATCTTGCAACAATATTTTGGGCTTGCATTGATTTAAGTCACCGTACATTAACATGACCAATGTGTTTATGCCAGATATCAATATCTGCAACGACACCGGTCCCATGTACAAACATTGTTGCACTCAATTCAGGCATGTCTACATTGTGAGGTGCCCGCCCATCGGCTTTCCAGGCACTCTTTTAGCGGTCTATCGAGAAACGAATCTAAGCGTCGCTGCCCGGCACTCCCAAGGAATGTTCCGAGTTTTGTCGCCTAGGGTTTCCCGAATCCGCCTTGCAACGGAACGTTCATGACCGAACCCACTAGGATCGGCCTGAAATTCGGGTTCCTAGTTGTCAAGGTCTCCTATTAGCATTCTAGCGTCGGGTTTTGGACATCCTACTTTACGCAGAGATACCCAATCCGAAGCAAATCCATGCCGCACTTGGCTCAAAGAGAATGGGAAACGAGAGGGATGCGTTGCTCAACCTCTCTGCCCATAGGGCATAGTCCCATTCCAGTCCCCTAAAACGGCATGAATCCGGTTCTAACCTATCAATACCTAAAGGTCGAATGACGATAAAAACTTGTGAGAAGCCTCCCAGTTCTCTGGGACCACCCTGCCATAGGACGGACCCGTCGGGGGTTCCGCCCACCCGCTTCCCTTAATAGCTTTAGTTTTCTAATTAGGTCCTACCACATTTATGTGTGACACTTAAAATCAGCTTCATTAATTAAGCCTTTTAGGGAACAAGATTCGTTCGCGTAAATTATAGCACAGACACGAAAACAGAGCAAAGCAATCTATTGACAAACAAGATCAAACAAGTTCCTTAACTTATCTTCAAGTTAATCTTTGTCTCCCGCCCATACAGGAGAAATTATGTTTCGCTTCTGTCCAACAGAAGTATCCCTTCTGCCCTGCAGAAGTAACTGGTCCAATTCACATGGCACCAAAACTCAATCCTTTTTCTAGAATAGGATCTCCCAACATGCCCAGATGTTGGGGGCCACGGAGGTCTTCAACTCCATTCTTGACCTAGCAAGGGGTGTCCAGAGCTCCAACTGACCCATAAGCTGTCTAGGAGCGAAACATCATACCCGTGGTTGGCCTTTTCACCACTCGACCTTCGGCCCATGAATCGAGCAGAGCCCTCTCGGGTTACTACGCGGTGCGACCATGGAGGTGATCCACCCATACAATATATCCTTCCTTAATTAAATCCTTTAAGAATCAAGCACAAACAAGGCATTCAGCCTAAAATCATTTTCCAAGAAGACATTCCTTTATTCCCATGGCGACTTGTCATCACAGACCCTTGCCATGCATTTACCATAAATCACAAGCACTTGGATTAATCATCCAAACAACAACTAACAACTAGTTGAATATAAAAGCATTTAGGATGTTGCTCGATCAATCAACAAAACCAATTGCATTTTTTCCAACCAATGCAAAAATAGACGATATAACATTTTCATCATATATTTGCTCTCCCCCTTGGGATCTAAGAGCAATACCATGCAAACATGATCTTAACACTTCCTTCCTTTGGCTAGGGCATATGTTAAGGGTTCAAACACTATTCATGATGTAAGTTCTATAGGTCACTTACCTTGATTGATAACCCAACCCTGAATTTGGATTGGTAAAAGTCATCGTTATCCAACGGATCTCAAGACATCCTAGCTTTAACCCTTATGATCAATTTCTTGTACTAGCTCTTAGTCAAGTCATGAGGCAACTAGAAAATTATCCTCATATATCAAACATGTCATAGGCATAACGTATAAATACTTGATAAGATAAGTGTGAGATTATCTCAAGTAATTAGACTTTAACATGCCTTGCCTTGAGCTAGAATATAATTCTTCTTAATATTTGGGCTCTTAAGCTAAGTACTTTTGAAGTATCTAAACTTTAAACTAGTACTTCTCTATTCATGATTCTTAATGTCATATTCTTTTAGCAATCATGCTAGTTATAACCCTTGACTATACTTTAATCTAGCACTTGTATGCCCAATCTTTTAATGTCGTTCTTTTGATGACTATGCCATTCACAATGCTTGACTGATTCTTCCTTGTAATTGCTCTACTAGCAAATAAGTCATATGTAACTAGGTGCAATTATCTTCCCTTGATATATGCACTTCACAAACTCCATCTTCCGAGTAGGCGAGATGAAATTTATCATTTCCCATGACCTATTCTCATGCAATAGTATGGGGCCTAACGTATCTCATATGAGAATCAAAGCAAGCATCTATCAATTTGAAAATACATTACTTACGACCGGAACCGCAGTTGGATTGACGGTGATGCCTTTGCCCAAAGCCTTGTTGCTGGTTGCAGGATTATCATCCGCACGCGACATTCTTCGCTTGGAGGCCATCATCCGCAGGTAGACTCAAGAGATTAAGAATGTGGAATAGATTCAAGATGGGAGAGCGTAAGAGAAGATGGTTAAGTTGAGGATCGAGATAGAAGGAATTGAGCTAATTCTCTTCCTTGCAGCCTCTCGGGGTGACTCTTCTCTCTCTCTCTCTCTCTCTCTCTCTCTCTCTTTCTCTCTCTCAAGCTCTCTTTCAAGCTCTTCCTCACAATCTCTTGGAGGAGTATCCTCCACTCTACCTCTCTCTCGCAGCCTCTCGGGGTCTCCTTATGCTTCCTATGCCTCTCCCATGCCCCGTATTTATAGTGAATTAGAGAAGAGGGCTTGTGGTTGAGAAGTGGAGCTCTTTGTGGAGGGGGATCTTGGAAAGATCAGTGATCTGATGCTCAGATCATAAATCTGATGGTTCCATTGGCTCCGAAAGGGGGGTAAAACTCCAAGACACTTGGTTAGAAAGCTCTCTGTTCACTCCTTCTTCTTTTCTCTATTCGAAGTGCTGTCTACTGCCTGTAAACTGCGATCGCGGCGCGCGCGATTTCGCCAATCACTTTTCTTTAGTTTTCTTTTTATAAAATCTTCAAGCTAACTAAAATATCACTTGTCTTTTCTTTTTAAATGACATCCAGTTCAAAAATCTCCATATCTTTTTCTTTTAGGATAATATCTAAAGTATCTAAAATATACTAGTTTTATCCAAATTCTAATGTTTTTGGACCTTCCAAACTATACACATGAACTTAATGATTAATATAACTCATAAGTCTCGTTCACCTTGTTGAAGGGTAGCTACGGTCTTTGCCAATTCGAGAAAAACATCGAATTTACGACTCTTGATTTTTCTAAATAAAATATTTTAAATTAAATAAAAATTATCAATAATTAATGTTAGTTAGTTTTTACCTTAGTTAGTCTTTAGTTAGTAATCTTACTAACTTATTAATTGACTAACTAACTTACGAACCAACCAACTAACTTTTATTGTGCGGAGATATTACATCCTCCTCCCCTTAGAGAAATCGAGATGTCCTCATCTCGAGATAAACAGGGGGTATCATCTTGGAATATGTGGGTTATGGAACACCACGCTTCTACTGTGCTACTCTGATCTCTCACAGACATACGGTCTTTTGAAAAAAAACAACTTATGGTATTTGATATATTTGAGTCTTTGTTTACAATAGAAAATTTATTGTAGTTATATCTCATGGATATCTTCTAGGTTTTTCCTAAGCACTTGGTATATTCTAGATCACTGGAGCTTGTATGGCTTATTTCTTGTAAGCTGAAGTTCTCTTCGAGTTCCATTGGGACAATTGATATAGTTATGTCCAATGTTGTGGCACTTAGAGCATCGGTGTTTAGGGTGCTTTGGACATTCCCTTTTGAAATGACCTAACTCCCTGCAATAGAAACAGCGCAGAGCTTTATCACTTGTGGTCACAAGATTCTTGGTTGTCCTTGGCAGGATTTTCTTCTTTAGACCAAAGTGTTCTAGGATTCTTTTAGCAGATTGGAGTGGTCCTTTATCTTGGAAACTACATTTCCAGATTGTCCTGCCCTTAGTTCGGGACTGAGCTCCATGGACAATTGGCTTTGCTTGTAATACTAAAGAATACTTCCAAGCTTCGACATTCTGGTAAGACCCAATCTATATTAGTTGAGAAGAAATGACTTAAGAGAAATTTATTGCACATTATAACTATCATTCCTTGCCAGAGTATCTCTAATCATTTGCAAGTTCTAGGCTCAAAATAGACGCAACTCATATTACTCAAGTTAACTGTAGTTACAAGAGTAAAGTTTATTCCAATACAAGTTGTATTTCATGTCGACAAAATTTCTAGGATTTCTAATAATCCTAAAGTGGTGTAGTAGGTTCTAAGTATTCGTCTTCATCTGATTCCTCTATATATCCGAAGACTGCACTTGTGTAACTTCGTTTTCTTGGAGACTCCGTATCTTTTGGACTTAAGTCAGGGCAGTCTACTTGGACATGTCCTAGCTCATTGCAATGAAAACATTGACGGTAGGGACATCTCCTACGGATGTGCCCTATCTCTCCACATGTATGGCATCTCTTACCCAGATCTCGGGAGTCATCTTTACTAAAATTTTCCGATTTAAATTCTTGGACGATTGGATTCGCTCGGAGTAATGCATCTTGCAAGTCTGTTGGACGCATTGCTTCAAGACGGTGGTTCAAAGGAGTGTTTAGGCCATGGCAAAACTTGGATACTTGCTGCACAATATCCATAGGTGGTGCGTATTTTAGTAGGGTTACAAACTTTGAGTAGTAAGCTTCCAAAGTTAATTCTAGTTGCTTTAGCCTGAAGAATTCATTCATCTTCAAAGTCTGGTAGGTTGGCGGAAGGTATCGTCTGCGTACAGCATCTTTCAGCTGAACCCAAGTAACAGCGGCTTCAGAAATACCTTCATCTTTGCACCATTGTTTCCACCATAATCAAGCCTGGCCAACTAACTTAATTTTGGCTATCATTGCTTGATTGGTAGAGGCAGTTCCCGAAGCAAAGAAATAGTCATCCATCGACTCAATCCATATCTCCACCTCTGCTGCAATGTCTATCCCTTCTCCATCAAACTCGGGTACCTTAATTTGCTATTTCTTCTCTTGCATGTCAACATTCGTGGGTGCAAAAGGTGCCTAACAATCAAGCCATAATGCTTAGATTATTTTGTTTAGGATATGTCTACAAACCATACATTAATCAATCACGTATCATTACAAAGTTTCGCTCTGATACCAACTGTGAGGTGCCCACCCATCGGCTTTCTAGGCACTCTTTTAGCGGTCTATCGAGAAACGAATCTAAGCGTCGCTGCCCAGCACTCCCAAGGAATGTTCCGAGTTTTGTCGCCTAGGGTTTCCCGAATCTGCCTCGCAACGGAATGTTCATGACCGAACCCACTAGGATCGACCTGAAATTCGGGTTCCTAGTTGTCAAGGTCTCCTATTAGCATTCTAGCGTCGGGTTTTGGCCATCCTACTTTACGCAGAGATACCCAATCAGAAGCAGATCCATGCCGCACTTGGTTCAAAGAGAATGGGAAACGAGAGGGATGCGTTGCTCAACCTCTCTGCCCATAGGGCATAGTCCCATTTCGGTCCCCTAAAACGGCATGAATCCGGTTCTAACCTATCAATACCTAAAGGTCGAATGACGATAAAAACTTGTGAGAAGCCTCCCAGTTCTCTGGGACCACCCTGCCATAGGACGGACCCGTCGGGGGTTCCGCCCACCCGCTTCCCTTAATAGCTTTAGTTTTCTAATTAGGTCCTACCACATTTATGTGTGACACTTAAAATCAGCTTCATTAATTAAGCCTTTTAGGGAACAAGATTCGTTCGCGTAAATTATAGCACAGACACGAAAACAGAGCAAAGCAATCTATTGACAAACAAGATCAAACAAGTTCCTTAACTTATCTTCAAGTTAATCTTTGTCTCCCGCCCATACAGGAGAAATTATGTTTCGCTTCTGTCCAACAGAAGTATCCCTTCTGCCCTGCAGAAGTAACTGGTCCAATTCACATGGCACCAAAACTCAATCCTTTTTCTAGAATAGGATCTCCCAACATGCCCAAATGTTGGGGGCCACGGAGGTCTTCAACTCCATTCTTGACCTAGCAAGGGGTGTCCAGAGCTCCAACTGACCCATAAGCTGTCTAGGAGCGAAACATCATACCCGTGGTTGGCCTTTTCACCACTCGACCTTCGGCCCATGAATCGAGCAGTGCCCTCTCGGGTTACTACGCGGTGCGACCATGGAGGTGATCCACCCGTACAATATATCCTTCCTTAATTAAATCCTTTAAGAATCAAGCACAAACAAGGCATTCAGCCTAAAATCATTTTCCAAGAAGACATTCCTTTATTCCCATGGCAACTTGTCATCACAGACCCTTGTCATGCATTTACCATAAATCACAAGCACTTGGATTAATCATCCAAACAACAACTAACAACCAGTTGAATATAAAAGCATTTAGGATGTTGCTCGATCAATCAACAAAACCAATTGCATTTTTTCCAACCAATGCAAAAATAGATGATATAACATTTTCATCATATATTTACTCTCCCCCTTGGGATCTAAGAGCAATACCATGCAAACATGATCTTAACACTTCCTTCCTTTGGCTAGGGCATATGTTAAGGGTTCAAACACTATTCATGATGTAAGTTCTATAGGTCACTTACCTTGATTGATAACCCAACCCTGAATTTGGATTGGTAAAAGTCATCGTTATCCAACGGATCTCAAGACATCCTAGCTTTAACCCTTATGATCAATTTCTTGTACTAGCTCTTAGTCAAGTCATGAGGCAACTAGAAAATTATCCTCATATATCAAACATGTCATAGGCATAACGTATAAATACTTGATAAGATAAGTGTGAGATTATCTCAAGTAATTAGACTTTAACATGCCTTGCCTTGAGCTAGAATATAATTCTTCTTAATATTTGGGCTCTTAAGCTAAGTACTTTTGAAGTATCTAAACTTTAAACTAGTACTTCTCTATTCATGATTCTTAATGTCATATTCTTTTAGCAATCATGCTAGTTATAACCCTTGACTATACTTTAATCTAGCACTTGTATGCCCAATCTTTTAAGGTCGTTCTTTTGATGACTATGCCATTCACAATGCTTGACTGATTCTTCCTTGTAATTGCTCTACTAGCAAATAAGTCATATGTAACTAGGTGCAATTATCTTCCCTTGATATATGCACTTCACAAACTCCATCTTCCGAGTAGGCGAGATGAAATTTATCATTTCCCATGACCTATTCTCATGCAATAGTATGGGGCCTAACGTATCTCATATGAGAATCAAAGCAAGCATCTATCAATTTGAAAATACATTACTTACGACCGGAACCGCAGTTGGATTGACGGTGATGCCTTTGCCCAAAGCCTTGTTGCTGGTTGCAGGATTATCATCCGCACGCGACATTCTTCGCTTGGAGGCCATCATCCGCAAGTAGACTCAAGATATTAAGAATGTGGAATAGATTGAAGATGGGAGAGCGTAAGAGAAGATGGTTAAGTCGAGGATCGAGATAGAAGGAATTGAGCTAATTCTCTTCCTTGCAGCCTCTCGGGGTGACTCTTCTCTCTCTCTCTCTCTCTCTCTTTCTCTCTCTCAGGCTCTCTTTCAAGCTCTTCCTCACAATCTCTTGGAGGAGTATCCTCCACTCTACCTCTCTCTCGTAGCCTCTCGGGGTCTCCTTATGCTTCCTATGCCTCTCCCATGCCCCGTATTTATAGTGAATTAGAGAAGAGGGCTTGTGGTTGAGAAGTGGAGCTCTTTGTGGAGGGGGATCTTGGAAAGATCAGTGATCTGATGCTCAGATCATAAATCTGATGGTTCCATTGGCTCCGAAAGGGGGGTAAAACTCCAAGACACTTGGTTAGAAAGCTCTCTGTTCACTCCTTCTTCTTTTCTCTATTCGAAGTGCTGTCTACTGCCTGTAAACTGCGATCGCGGCGCGCGCGATTTCGCCAATCACTTTTCTTTATTTTTCTTTTTATAAAATCTTCAAGCTAACTAAAATATCACTTGTCTTTTCTTTTTAAATGACATCCAGTTCAAAAATCTCCATATCTTTTTCTTTTAGGATAATATCTAAAGTATCTAAAATATACTAGTTTTATCCAAATTCTAATGTTTTTGGACCTTCCAAACTATACACATGAACTTAGTGATTAATATAACTCATAAGTCTCGTTCACCTTGTTGAAGGGTAGCTACGGTCTTTGCCAATTCGAGAAAAACATCGAATTTACGACTCTTGATTTTTCTAAATAAAATATTTTAAATTAAATAAAAATTATCAATAATTAATGTTAGTTAGTTTTTATCTTAGTTAGTCTTTAGTTAGTAATCTTACTAACTTATTAATTGACTAACTAACTTACGAACCAACCAACTAACTTTTATTGTGCGGAGATATTACATACATCCAATGTAAACATTCTGCCCTTCTTCTTTCCTTTTGCTATCAAGTGACCTTTATTTTTTATATCCTCAACAAAGCATCCATGAGAATTAAATCTGACCTGCAAGCCCTGCTCAACCATTTGACCAACAGAAACCAAGTTCTTGGTGATATTCGGGACATGAAATACATCTGACATGTATTTCTTTTTCCCATCCTGCATAGACAAAGTAATATTTCCAATCTGCACAATAGGATGTACAGTATCATCACCAGTCTCCATAAATCCTGGTTTTTCCAATTTCCTTGCATCCTGCATCCATTCTGCATGGCCAGTCATGTGGTTTGATGCACCTGAGTCAACATACCACACATCGTTGCTTTCTTCTGCACTTGTCACAGAATTGGTCATGTGCTGCACCATAAACAAATGCTCATTTCTGTCATCACCCTGTCTACTAGAAGATGCATAATTCCCTTGTTACAATTTTCCATTCATGATGTCATTCTACTTTTTATAGCAGTCTTTAGCCATATGACCCATTTTACCACAGTAGTAGCATTCAACATTGTTGTTTGCATTTTGGCCTCTTTGCCATCCACCACGACCTCTTTGGCTCCCCCTGCCTCTAGAGTTACCACGTCCTCCTCCATAGGACTGGTTTTCTTAAGTTTGCTGCATATTCTGATTTCTACCACGGCCTCCAGATCAGCCTCCTCTACCTCTGCCTCTACCTCTTCCAGCATTTGAGTAGAAGACAACTTCTTTTGAAGTTCCTCCTGAAGAAGATGCACCACCATTTCTCTACTCCTCAGAAATTAGAAGAGCAATCAACTCCTCAAAATCAGGAAATCTCTCACAGACGGAAATGGATGTTCGGAACTGTGTATAATCCTTTCCTAGACCATTCAAGGTCACAGAAACTAAATCATCATCTTCCACTGGCGACCCAATGCAAGCAACGCATCTGCAATCTTCTTCACCTTCATGTGGTAGTCATTGATGCTCATATTGTCTCTTTGCACATTGTGTAACTCTTACTTGAGCTGCATTTTCCTGGCTTGCGTATTTGTGCTATAAATTTTTGACAAAGTATCCCATGCCTCCTTTGGCGTACTTGCATCCTGAATATGCACAATCATAGAGTCTGAAATACTGATAGACAGTCAATACATAACTTTTCTGACTCTCTCATGCCATCCTTTAAATGCTTGCATTTGTTGTTGATTGGGAATATTAGGAAGAACTGGTTCTTCTTCATTTCCTGCAACGAATTCCCAATATCCTTTTCCCATAAGGAAATTCGTCATTCTAAACTTCCATGCTTGGAAGTTATTCTTGTCAAGCTTTTCATTGACAATCTGTGAAAGAGAATTAGACGCCATTACATAACACTATAAAGAATTCTGTCACTGCAAAAAACACAGCTTCAGCCTCACAAGGGCAAATCTGCAAAACTGACAAAAGTGGTATTTGACCACACAGTCACTTCCTAGTGACGATTTTGCATCAACAGGCAACAAGGATGATTTTGTAACTCCCAATGTCTCTGCGCATAGGCATACGATGCAATTTCTATAGTAACTTTTCACCGACCTATAGAGCAATGGTCGCACAGCAAAAAACTGGGCCTTTTCCTAAGTGCGTGCGAAAAATTTTTGCCTCCAAAACAAGCCCTGAAATGGCCTCAAATTTAAAAAAACAGGGTAATCTAGGGCTAAAGCCCTTATCCGCAGCATATACTGCCCTCTTGCTTCATCGCGAAGGGTGTCTCAATCTGAGACAATGCACTCTTGCACTTTCCGGCTGTGCTACCTGCAGAGGCTTGCTCCCAAACTCGAAAAATGAAAGCAACATTGGTCCTCTTACTAGAACACCGCAAACTTGGTTTGCTTTCTTGAGCTCCTTACCACGAACGAGGCTCTGATACCATGTCAAGATTATGGGAGAGAAGGAAGGAGTCTCACTTGTAGCTTTCTTGCTTGCACAATGGGAAAATACACACACAGGTGGAGGCTGAAAACAATTTTCCTCTTCTTAGTTGTGTAAGCCAAAAAGAACTCTAGTACATAAAAATAGAAGAACCCTATATATGGGTCTCAAACCAAACTCAACTAACTAAGGTGGCATACTAACTAAGCCATGAACTAGAGTAGATAAGGATAGCTATCATCTAGCTATTATTCATGGGCGGTGTACCAACTGCATCTACAGCTAACAAGTCAGTGACATAAATGCACAACGGTCACCCTGGCATATCACGAGTGGAGCTCGATATCTCAACAGAAGGCATTGCCCATGGCCTCACTATTGAATTGTATTATTCAACACATTTGGATGGTACTTTAGTGGCAAGAATATGGCAAAACCTTGTCACTCTATTAGTTAACAATGTGGATACTCCTACTATTCCTCATCAACTCTTATTGGATATTTCTACCAACCTTCAAGGTTACTCCCTCATCAGGTACATTGCTTTCGCTTCTCTCACATCTCTGTGTTCTATCATATTTCCTTACATTTCTCACTCAACATCTAGTCATTATCTAAACTTTTCTTCAATCTCAAGATCAAACCTTGGTCCTTATCTCACACTCTCTCTATGGGCTCAATATCCTCGTATTCTAATGGTCACACACACACTCCACTTCAATTGTGTGCCACAATCTCTTAAACAAATGCAATTACACACACTCTTGGCTTCCTCTTACACATTCAACCTTCTCTCAATGTTTCCAAGTTCACATAAAATTTATATCTCCTTGAGTTCCTGATTATCACATCACTACTTCTCAATGTGCAATCCTGAATCACTACACATGATGTTATCCTACCATCACATTCCATCCAAACTATATTTATTTATGTCCCATCAATCCCAATCTATCAAATCATCATTTCTTTCTATCCTATCATATCCTACCTTCCTCTTGCAATCATCTTGCTCTAATTGTATACCCAAATCTCAATCATTATTCTACATTGCATGGCAACAACCTCATCAACAATCACAAGTACTCTCTCTTCCAATTTTCTCTCAATATCATAATGAAATGGTCTACCTCCTACCTTACCCAAATCATCATCTACAAATTATATCTTTCTCAAATTGGCCAACTATCTTGGCCTTTGAAAGGAAGGAAAAAGAATGGGCAAAGTACAAAGAGATGCATGAGCACATTGATACAAACTACTTTGTATGGATAAAAGAGCACACTGACATAGAGTATGCTATTACAAAAGATGTTATACTCAACTCTTGGAGTCCTCTCAAAGACAATATGCTTAAAATTCCTCATTATTCACAAGCTATTCATTCCAAAAACAAGAACCTTATCAATCTCTATCTTACTATGATATCTAGTCACATTTGGATCATATTTCCATGTACAAACATGCTATCACCGTTATTTTACTCTACAACTATCAAGCTCCAATTAGAGTATATCATCTATTTATATGATGAGCCCATCTCTTACAAAGTCTATCATGAAGCAAACTATGGTGATCGGCTCTTCATCAAGGTATCCATCAACCAAAGCCCAAAGATCTTCATCATCAACTTACATCACTTAAATCATTGCAAGAAAAGATTGATGTATATCTTTTGCAACAACAAGGACAAGGTCTCATCCTATAGTCATCAGTGTAATCTTACTTCTCTTGTAGTCAAAATGATTGGCAGAAAATCTTTGTACTGCAAAAGAAGATCCTGTTTTCTTTTGAGAAGGGAGAAAGAATGTTAGAAGATATTGTTAATCTTTTCTAGAGAGGGGGAATGTTCGAATATTAGATGTATTCATATGAACATGCACTTAGAGAATATCTAGGAAGAGAATAGCTAGATATTTAGGGGAACTAGATAAGATGGATCTAGAACATATGGATGATACTTCACTAAGAGAACCTACCATATCCACACCATCTTTGTATATATATGTGTACTCACATCTATTCCAATGCAGAAGTGTGTAAGCAAGTGCGCAATACAAGTGTGTGGTTCATTCATTCTCCATCTCATTGTCTCATTGTCTCTCTCTCTTTCTCTCACCATCACTTTCACTACAAACATAGGAAGTTATATACCCATATGAGTTTGTAGAGGTTTAGGGAGTAGATAAGAACATACGCATTATGGACTACAAGCATCAAAACCATCATCAACCATTTTAGGTTGTGACTGGTCCTTGAAGCATTGAAATTGTGTGTATAAGTATTTGGGAGAAATTAAGACAAACATGTTATCAAGCGATGAAGCCCACCTTGTATGGTGCAATATGTCCAAGGGTAATCAAAATAAGGGCATAGCCTTGAGTCTACATAACCCGCCATCTACTTGTAACCTCGTGTATGTGTGTGTGCGTGTGTGTGTGTGTGTGCGCGCGTGCATGTACATGTGCATATGCCTGTGAAAGTGAGCGAGTGTAACCTGCCTACCTATTGGCTTTCCAGGCATGTTTTTAGCGGTCCATCGAGAGACAAGTCTAAGTGACGCCGCTCGGAACTCCCATGGAATGTCATGGGGTTTGTCACCTAAGGTTTCTTGACTCTGCCTCGCACAATGGAATGTTCGTGGCCGACCCATTAGGATTGACCTAAAACTTGAGTCCCTAGTGGTCAAGGTCTCCTAACAGCATTCTGGCATCGCATCCTCGACATCCTACTTTACGCAAAGATATCCAAGCCGAAGCAAAGCCATGCTGCACTTGGTTCAAAGAGAATGGGAAATAAGAGGGATGCGTCGCTCAGCCTCTCTGCCCGTAGGGCATAGTCCCATTCCGGTCCCCTAAAACTACATGATTTAGGTTCTAACCTAACAATACTTAAAGGTTGAATGACGATAAAAACCTTGTGAGAAGCCTCCCAGTCTTCTGGGACCACCCTGCGCCGTAGGACGGACTCATTTGAAATTAGCTTCATTAATTATGCATTTTAGGAAACAGGGTTCATTCGCGTAATTTACAGCAAGGACACAAAAATAGAGCAAGTAGTCCTTTTGACAAACACGTTGCTTGACTTATCTTTGAGTTTATCTTTGTTTGCTGGCCATACAGGAGAAATTATGTATTCCTTGTGTCCAACAGAAGTACCCGCTCCAAATCACATGGCACCATAATTTCCATCCGTTATCTAGAATAGGATCTTCCAATGCTACAAATGTTGGGCTCACAGTAGACTTTAGCTCCATTCTGGACTAGGCAAGTAGTGTCCAGAGCTCCACTTGAACCCAAGCAGACCCCAAGCAACCTAGGAGTGAGACACAACTTCCGTGGTTGGCCTTTTCACCACTCAACCTTCGGCCTGTGAATCGAGTAGTGCCCTCTCGAGTTGAAGCACGGTGTGACCTTGGAGATGATCCACCCGTGCAATATATCCTTCCTTAATTAATCCAATTAAGAATCAGGCACAATCAAGGCAATCAGGCTAATATCATCTTCCAAGAAAACATTCATTTTTCCCCTATGGCAACTTGTCATCACTGACCCTTGCCATGCATTTACCATTAAACACAAGCACTTGGAATAATCATCCAAATCACATCACAACAATCAATTTAATTCAAAAGTATTTATAACGTTTCTTGATCAATCAACAAAAACAATTGTATCATTTTCTAACATTGCAAGAATAGTCACGATAACCTTTCCATCGCGTATTTGCTCTTCCCCTTGGGATTTGTAGCGATTCTATGTAAAATTTACTTAACACACCCTTCTTTTGGCTAAGGCATATGTTATGGTTTCAAACACTGTACAAGACATAAGTTCTATTAATCACTTACATTGATTGATAACCCAGCCTTCTTTCCAACAAGTACAAATGCATTGATCTTTCCTTTGACTTAGGGTTTCCTAATCCTTAAGCTCTTTGCTTTCCCTAGAGTTGTTGTTGCATCTAGCCCAACCCCAAATAGGATTGATAAACATAGTTGCTATCGGACGGATCTCAAGGCATTGTAGTTTAATCCTAGTGATTGTTGTTTGCACTAGCTACACATAACTTCAAGATTCCAATGAACTAATAGCTCATGATATTAGCAAGACTTTAATGTAAGATCAATTTGTGTACCATCAATGTATGTTTCATACAATCTTTCCCATGTATGCACCCTCTATGTGCATAACCCTTAAGTAACCTTATATTCTCTTTATGATATGTACGATTTTGTTGTGTACCACGGGGATGCAATGATTGTGTTTGGATACAAGGGTTTGTGCGAACCTCAATGCATCATATGCATAAATCTACGCACAGTCATCTATGGTTACGAAAAGAATTATCCTAAAATCCCCTACAAGTTCATTAACTATTGAAAAATAATTTTGGGTTACTTATTAAAATGAACTCATGCGCATGCCAAGGCAATATAACCTATGTCTCAATGAATAGCGGACATGGCAATTAGTACCTGGATATTCAAATATGAATTATCCATACCCGACGTTGTATTTGTATTCGCAAAAATGCCCTGGCCGGTGGCTTCATTTTTGGATGCAAGATTACCATTGATGCATGTCTCCCTCTGTTTGGGGACCATACTTTTGACTTATAACTCTATATATATATATATATATATATATATATATATATATATATATATATATATATATATATCGTCAGAGTGATAGCATGCTAGGGTGACTTTCCTCGATTGTGATGGGGGGTTTAACTCACGAGGAAATGGGAAAAACAACACGTGTGATCACCCTCTAAGGAGGGGAAAGGAAGGATACCCCCCGTTAGTTCTAGGCCCCAAATAGATGCAACTCATATTACTCAAGTTAACTATACTTACAAGAGTAAGGTTTATTCCGTTTAGGATATGTCTACGAACCATACATTAATCAATCACACACCACTACAAAGTTTCGCTGCTCTGATACTAATTGTAGCATGCCAGCCTATTGGTTGTCCCAGTGTAAGAGAGGGGGACTTAATAACGGGGAAATACTAGCTACACTGGTTGGTATATAAGGTGAGAGAGACTTAATTTTTCATTATCAAATAATTAATACAAGTCTTCTTTCTCCTTCACCTTGCTCTCCAAGCTTCCATGTCTTCTCTCTCTCTCTCTTCCTGTCTTTCTCTCTCCATTTCTAGTCTTTTTCTCTCCTCATGCCTGTCTTTCTCTCTCTTCTGCTCTTCTTTTTCTTCTCTGTAGTCTTCTCTCTCTTCTTTCTCTCTCCCAGTCCCTCTCCTTGACAATTGGTATCAGAGCTTAGGTTCTTGGTCCCAGTTAGTCCTTCATTTTACCCAGTTACAACTTTCTAGTCACATGGAATTTTGAGTCACAGGCACATAGGTACAGGGAGCAGTAGGGGAGTTCCCAAAGATTTCTAGACCACAAGGACTGCATGCAGGAGCATTAATGGCAGCTTGGACCAAGTTTGGAGGAAGGAAGACCAACTTTGGCAACTCGTTGGTCATTTTTGGCCCATTTTGAAGGTAAACTCTTAGTAACTGTGGTCACAGGAGTTAGAAGAAAGTCTAGTTGGGGTTACTTTTCAGGGAGACTCTTCTCTCTCCCCCTTTCTCAATCTTCTTGCAAGCTCCCATGGAGGTAATCAGCCCCAAACTTTGCTCTTCCTCTTCCATGGAGTTTGCCTTTCTTCCTAGGGTTTCCTTAAGCCTTTGAGCTACAGGGCAAGTGGTGGAAGTGATGTGTGATACCTCCTCTCCCCTCCAGGAAGCTCCCCGCGTTTCACAGCACAAAATGTGGGCTGATTCCAGGGCCAAAATGACAACACAACAAGCTTCCTCTCCTTCTTGGCTCTCATTTCCAGCTTCTTGCAAGTCATTTGGGCAAGATTGAAGCCTCCTTTCTCATCTTCTTGGACTTCTCTTCCATCTCAGAAACCCTAATCATATGAAGTCCATGGCAGCCACCATGAAAGGTTGGTATCAAGCTCAAGAATCTTGAATATTTTGGTCTCTTTTTGGTCTCGAGGGTTCACTCTTCAAGCCTAGCTCAAGATTTGTCCATCAAGAAGCACGAGAAGAAGATTAGAAGCAAGATTTGAAGACATGCATTTGTGGGCAGCCATGGCTATGGACGTAGAGCTTCAATTTCATCAAGAACTCTTCATGGGAAGGTCCCGAGTCATCCTATCTCCAAGCTACAGCCACATTGGAGCTCATTCTCAAGATTTGAAGGCTTCTTGGAAGCAAGAAGGCATTATGGAGTGCTCATTTGGAAGGAATCCTTCTCTTGATCAGTCTATGCAAGCAATGCCCTTCCCCCATTGAAGAATCCTTCTCCTCCAAGCTTGAATTCATCTCTTCTTGACGGCTATGGAGCATGCGGGATCAGATTGGAGCTCTCATGAAGGACTGAAGTGGCATTAGTGGCTACAATCTTCATCAAACAACACAAGGTAACCGATTCTTGGCTCTCATTCTCTCCCATTAAGCCTCTTGTTGAATCCTATCCACTTGTTTGAGAGGATGCATGAGTCCAAGTAGGTAATAGGAGTCCCAAACATTGTATGCATGCTGAATATTAATCTCAGTCATTATCATTTGATCCTATGGCATTGGAATGGATTTTATTCATACTGAAGCTTCATTGAGATCATACTTTTGCTTACCCATAACCCATTTGGCTTCTTGTGAATTGGCTGAGCCAAGAATTGATTAATAAATCCATTGTATAAGGGTGAGTTAGCAGTGAGTCACTACCGATAAGCTCTCTATCCCTATTCCCAAATCCAATTCAATGCACTTCATGAAAAGCCAATATTTCCATTCCTAAAATGCATCTCATGCTGGGTGTTTAATTAATAAATGTCTGCCATGTATATTCCGGGTGAGGATGCCAGGTGAGGTGGCAAGACAAAAGAGGGGTGACCCCCCTTGCCATCAAAGACATTGAAGGGGTGCATAACCCGACCCGAGGGGAACTTTTCCCACCTCCCGGTGATCTAGAGCCCAAAACTCGTTTGCAGGTACAGGTATTTCTTGGGAAATTGAGAAATTGACACGGCATGATGGAAATTTTGATGACTATGGCATGACAACTCTTGTGTGCATGGGATGTATGATTGTACTTCAGAAAATGTATCAGCAAATGTATCTTTAGATACACATGCAACTATGTATGCAGTGATTTATGGGAATGTATTGCTTCACTTGGATTGACAATGGATATATGTATCATGGGATACACCTATGCAGTAAGGGCAGTGGTTATGCATGTATGAGAGCCTATCTTGTTGGACATGGTCATGGGAATGCTTACTTTTATGCTCAGTAATGCTGAAGTGATACCAAACATGCTAAGGGTTGCTAAAGTGATGTATGATGCCAAGAAAACAGTGAATCCCACAGTGCAATAGAAAGGGAACCCAATTTCAGCCCTCTTGTGATTGTTTCAGGGTGCTGTAGAGAAATTGCTTGCATTTGCAGAGGTGTTGCCACTCCCAATAATTGAGGTGCTGACCTTGGAGAGTACCCTCAGGCCTTGCCAAGAACCCCACTCAGTTTTGGATACCCACTTGGAGCATACCAAATACCTACAGCCTAAAATAGGCCTTTCCTAGGTGTAGATAGGGTGCTGAACTGCACAGAACAGTGCCACATTTCTGATTATAGAATTTTTTGTATAAAACCTGGGAATGCGTGCCTATGCTCATCTTGAAGAGGGAATTTCTTCCTGCGTTTTGAACCAAAAAGTAGGTCAATGAGAGTTGTCTAGCTCTAGTTATAGCCAAAACAATGACAGGTGGTCTCACGGGACTGCACCTAGACATGGCAGGTAACAGGGGGGAAAACAAAGCAAATGAAGATGCTCAACAATAGATAAGGGATGCGCACACCCCGAGGGATGACACCAACTTTGAGTTTGAAGAGGAAGACCTCTCTCACGCCATGGGAAGTCTTAGTGCACTCAATCATACCCTCAGTTCACACGAGACTAGACATGCGGAGAGGCATAGGGAAGTAATGGAAGGTCAAGCTCAAATGGTGATAGAGATGTGCCAAATGACCTCTACCATGGAAGTACTTGCAATCAAGTTCTCAATGCGGATGGATTCCCAAATGAAAGGCAAGGAAAAAGAGGATAGACCAAGTACGCAAGCTGAAAGAGTGACCATCCCATCCGTGAATGCAGCCTATGCGAGTACCCAAGGTATTTTGGGAAGAATGGGCATTCCCAACATCATTTTTGAGCAAGGAGAGCCCTCACAAAGGCATGAGGAGCCCATAAACAATGGGATGAGGAGTAACTTTCAGCCACCACCTGCGCCCATGCCACCTATGCGTGCTTAGCCATCTTTTGGAAGGAATCACTCAAACAATGGGTCATTTCTTGGCAGCCCAATGGATCAACCCCACTTTGGGTATATGGGACAGCCCCCCAACCATGAAAGGGAGTTGAGAGACAAAATTATTTTCTCAAAGTTCAATGGCCAGTCGTCCTCCCCGACTGAATTAGAAGAATGGCTCTCGAAGCTTGAAGACTACTTTGACATAATGCCAAGAAATGACGAATCAAAAGATACACTTTGCCACGATACACCTAGAGGACTTTTCCCACACGTGGTGGCGGTACATAAAGAATGAAAATTAGCAGCTTGTTGACACTTGGGATGCATTCAAAGCTCTTATGATTCAAGTCTTTGTATCTCCGGTTAAGAAGGAGAAGCTTGCAAGGCAATGGTATGGCTTAGAGCAATGTGGGATGACGGTGCGTGACTACACAAACCAATTCCTCAATCTCACAACGTATGTTTAGTCCATTAGTGATGATGCAAAGCTTCACAAGTACATTTATGGTTTGGATCCCCAACTCTCGGCGGCGGCTGATGTTTCAGCCCAAAGTCCATCAGATTTCAAAGCTATTGAGTTGGCTGAGAGGTACTCTCGTAAGTACCGCCGAGATGCTTCATTTCAGCATGGACAGCAAAGAGGGGCATCTCAGCCACTATTTGGGCAGCAAAGAGGACCTATGCAGTCACATTTTGGGAAGCAAAGAAGTGCTGTAAGGCCCATGTAGTTTGGGGCAGGTTATGGTGGTGGAAATATGCCATTCAGCACCCCGAAGATCCCCACATACCCCACCTTTAATGCCTCTAGGCAAAATAATAATTTCAGGACTGCAAATCAAGGAAGAGCTGAAAATAGACAAGGGGACAATAAGGGTAAAAATGCTTCAACTTTTGGTGGTCAATGCTCTATCCTGATGGACCTCTAAAAAAAGAGGAAAGAATAAGGACTTTGCTTTAAATGCGAGGAAAAGTATACAGCCCAACATGCATCTAAATGTGCTTATAGGAATGCAAAAGCAAGGGTACATAGCATGTTAGTCTTTGATGAATCTCATGAGGATCATGAGGATGCAAGTGCCTTTGCAATCACTGCCGAAAATGATGAGGTTGAAGAGGAATGTGGGCAAGAAGAATTCTTTGACCCGGCTGACACCTTTCCATTTGACCCCGACGGTCATGTAGATGTAAATATGGGTGATAAGAATGATTCACATGCTGATGTCACTGTTTGTACTATCTCCCTGGATGCTTGGACAGGATCTAAGAGCCCCAACACTCTTCGTCTTCAAGGCAAGATTCACGGGAAAGATGTATTTGTCTTGGTAGATAGTGGTAGCACACAATTTCATAAATAGAGCAGTCATGGACAGGTTGAAATGTTTTGTCTCTGATTTACAGCAACCAATGAGGGTGTAAGTGGCCAATGGGAGTGAGGAAATTAGTACTCATGTATGCCCAGTTGTACCTATTAAACTTACTGAAAATTATGAGCAAAAAGTGGATTTGATTGCACTCAATATGGGGCCAATAGACATTGTGTTGGGTTGCGATTGGCTGAAAACTTTGGGCACCATTTCCAAGGAATTTTCATTGTTGTATATGCAATTTTTCGGGGTTGGACAGCTTGTTCACTTGCATGGAATTAAAAACAACAGTGAATTTCAGATTATTACAGCCAAACAGCTCAAGAAAGAGTTCAAGAAATGCTTTCAGATTTTTGTGCTACAATTAAACAAGGAAAATGCAGATCAATCCCAAAAAATGCATGATAATTCAGCCCTTAAGGCTCTACTTGTTGTAGAGTATGGTGACTTGTTTCAGTTACCTACAGTATTACCTCCCAAGAGAGCAGTTGATCATCCCATTGATTTGGAGCCCCACTCCAAGCCGGTCAATAAACCCCCTTACAAGTTGTCCAAATGTGAAAGAGAAGAAGTGGCCAAGCAGGTCAAGGATTTAGTAGATATGGGATTCATTGAGCCTAGCTCATCCCCTTTTGCATCACCTATCTTGCTGGTCAAAAAGAAAGATGACACTTTCAGGATGTGCATAGATTACAGAGATCTGAATAAGATCACTATCAAGAATAGGTGCCCTATTCCTAGGGTGGACGACCTGTTAGATGAGTTGAAGGGAGCTAAGTATTTCACAAAGATTGATTTGAGATCCGGCTACTATCAGATATGCATGCGTGAAGGGGATGAGATAAAGACTACATTCAGGACTGATCATGGGCTCTATCACTTCTTGGTCATGCCCTTTGGCTTGACTAAAGCACCAATCACGTTTCAGAGCCTCATGAACAAAATACTTCAGCCTTACTTATTCAAATTTGTATTGGTATTTTTCGATGACATCCTCATTTATAGTCACTCAAAGGAAGCTCACCTTATGCACATGAGGCAAATATTTGATATACTTAGACAGCATAGACTCTTTGCTAAGGAGACAAAGTGTTCGTTCATGCAGACTGAGGTTGAGTACTTGGGACACATTGTTAATGAGGCAGGCATTAGAGCTGACCCAAAGAAAGTGCAGTGTGTCAGAGATTGGCCCACACCTGCAAATACTACCTCTTTGAGAGGATTCTTGGGTCTCTCCTCATTTTACTGCAGATTCATTCGGCACTATGCCACTATTTGCAGCCCCTCTCTCACTGATAGGCTGAAGAAATAAGCATTTTTCTGGGATGCATTGGCAGATAGAAGCTTTAATCAACTGAAAGATTTGCTTACTTCAGCCCCTATCTTAGTATGCCTTGATTTTTCTAGGGAATTCACCATTCAGTGTGATGCCAGTGGGAGAGGAATTGGTGCAGTCTTGCTGCAAGAACATGGGGTCATAGCTTTTGAGAGCCAAAAGCTAGCTGAAAATGAGAGGGTTATGAATGTCTATGATCAGGAAATGCTGGCCACCCTTCATGCCATCAAGAAATGGAATCATTATTTGTATGGCAGCCGGTTTAGAGTGAAAAGCGACCACTGAGTACTCAAGTACTTCTTGTCTCGGTCAAATCTGACTTCAAAGCAGAGGAGATGGGTAGCCTTCTTATAGAACTATGACTTTGACATCACCCACACTCGTGGGAAGGACAATGTAGTGGCTAATTCCCTGTCTAGGATTTGGGCATGTAAAGTCTCTACTATCATGGAGTTACACAGTGATTGGATACATAAGCTTCAGGAGGTTTACTTGTTAGATGCTGATTTCAACAATGTATTTCAGAAATTACAACAAGGACAATGTGTGGAAAACTCTTCTATCAGCTGAAAAATGGGCTTTTATGGTATAATGGCTGAATTGCCATCCCTCATGCTTCCCTATTCAAGCAAAAAATCATGCAAGAGATGCATTCAGCCCCCCTATAGCTAGTCATTTGGGAGTCTTTGAGACCTTGAAAATTTTGCTAAAAGCTTTTACTAGAAGGGCCTTTGGAGAGATGTGAAAGACTTTGTCTTGGGCTGCATGCCTTGTCAGCAAAACAAGGACATCACCTTAAAACCAGTTGGTTTACTTCAGCCATTGCCTATGCCTGAAGGCAAGTGGACACACATCACTATGGACTTCATTACCGGCCTATCGGTGACCAAGAAAGGTTGGTACAACATCTATATAGTTGTGGACAGACTCACAA
This sequence comes from Lygodium microphyllum, assembly GCF_053477565.2. Classification (NCBI taxonomy): domain Eukaryota; kingdom Viridiplantae; phylum Streptophyta; class Polypodiopsida; order Schizaeales; family Lygodiaceae; genus Lygodium; species Lygodium microphyllum. The sequence goes on from NC_141161.1 coordinate 70,942,387, forward strand.
AGGCAGCCCATTTCATTCCCACAAAGACTCAGTATAATGCTTCTCAAGTAGCCAGCCAATTCATGGAATATGTTTTCAAATTACATGGCTTACCACATGTCATTGTGCATGACTGAGATGCTAAGTTTATGAGTAACTTTTGGCGGGCAGTTTTTAGCTCTATGGGCACTCAGTTAGCCCCTTCCACTGCTTACCATCCATAGACAGATGGTCAGATAGAAAGGGTTAAGAAATGGCTGGAAACTTACTTGAGGCATTTCTGTCATGATGTGCAGCATGCTTGGGACTCATGGTTGCATTTGGCTGAGTTTTCCTATAATAACTCTACACATGATAGCATTGGAGTTTCACCTTTTGAGGCCCTATATGGCTACAAGGTGCCCCTTCCTGTGGTTATCTTCAATGATAAAGTAAATCCACAAAGCAAGGAAGAATTGGATAGAATGCAGGCCTTACTTCAGCAATGTAAAGCTAACTTGAAGAGAGCTCAAGATCAAATGAATCTTTATGCTGATGACAAAAGACGGGATGTGGAGTTCCAAGAAGGGGATTTGGTGCTCTTGAAAGTGCCTAAGTCTAGATATGCCTCCCTTAAAGATGGGTCCAGCAATAAGTTGGCACACAGGTTCTATGGACCATACCGGATTATCAAGAGAGTGGGAGACTTGGCATATCGATTGGCATTACCCCCATCTACGAAGATCCATAATGTCTTCCATGTGAGTCAGTTGAAGCCCTTCATTGGCTCAGCAGTGGACTATGTAGAGGAACTCCCATTGATAGATGAAGAAGGCATATTCAATACATACCCGAAAAAGTCATAGGACAAAGGAAAAAGAGGCTTTGCTCTTGCTCGATCATGGAATACTTGATTAATGGCAAGGTTTACCACTTGAGGAAGCTTCTTAGAGGCTAGCTTCACTTTTGGAAGAGTTCCCATACCTTTTAGAAGCAGATTTGGCTGAAATCTAGCTAACTATGGCCTTGTTTTCTCTCAGAGTGACTGCAAACAACACTCTATTTTAAAGTAGATTTTATTATGTACTATGGACATCAATGCACACCATACATGGACCCCCCTATCATACACAATAATACCTCTTCATTCATCAGTATACCCTTGTAATAATGCAGTAGAGTAGTACTCTGATCGGCCCCTCCCAGTTACCACACGTGCCCAAATTGTTTTTTAGGGCAAAAACTTTCGGGTGGGGATGGAATGTAAGAGAGGGGGACTTAATAACGGGGAAATACTAGCTACACTGGCTGGTATATAAGGTGAGAGAGACTTAATTTTTCATTATCAGATAATTAATACAAGTCTTTTTTCTCCTTCATCTTGCTCTCCAAGTTTCCATGTCTTCTCTCTCTCTCTTCCTATCTTTCTCTCTCCATTTCTAGTCTTTCTCTCTCCTCGTACCTGTCTTTCTCTCTCTTCCACTCTTCTTCTTCTTCTTCTTTTTCTCTGCAGTGTTCTCTCTCTTCTTTCTCTCTCCCAGTCCCTCTCCTTGATATCCAGGCACGTTTTTAGCAGTACTCAACGCTCCCATAGAATGTCATGGGATTTATCACCTAGGGCTTCCTGAGTCCGCTTCACAATAGAACGTTCGCAGCCAAACCCACTAGGATTGACCTAAAACTTGAGTCCCTAGTGGTCAAGGTCTCCTGACAGCATTTTAGCATCGGCGGGTCCTGGACATCTTACTTTACGCGAAGATACCTAAGTCGAAGCAAACCCATGCCACACTTGGTTTAAAGAGAATGGGAAATGAGAGAGATGCGCCGTTCAACCTCTCTGCCCATAGGGCATAGTCCCATTTTGGTTCCCTAAAACGGCATGAATCAGGTTTTAACCTAACAGTACCTAAAGGTTGAATGATGGTAAAAACCTTGTGAGAAGCCTCCAAGTCTTCTAGGACCACCCTGTCATAGTGTAATATTTCCACTCAATAAAAGTTAGTTAGTTAGTTCGAAAGTTAGTTAATCAGTTAATAAGTTAGTAAGATTACTAACTAAAGACTGACTAAGGTAAAAAATAACTAACATTAATAGCTAATAATTTTTATTTAATTAAAATATATATTTTAAAAAATCGAGAGTCATAAATCCAATATTTTTCTTGAATTGACAAGGACCGTAGCCACCCTTCATGGAAGGTACAACGTGAACGAGAGTTATGAGCTATATTAATCACTAATGATAAAGCGTATAATATGGATGGTCCAAAGATATTAGATTTTTGGGCAAAAAAACTAGTATATTTTAGATATTATCCTAAAAAAATAGAACTGGGTGTCATTTAAAAGAAAATGCAAGTGATGTTTAGTTAGTTTTTGAGATTTTATAAAAATAAAAAAATAAAGAAAAGTGATTGGCAAAATTGTGCGCGCCGCGATCGCAGTCCACAGGCAGTAGATAGCACTTTGAACAAGGAGAGAAATAAGGAGTGATCTAAAAGCTTTCTAACCAAAGGTCTTAGGGTTTTACCCCCTTTTGGATCCAATGCAACCATCAAATTTATGATCTAAGCATCAGATCAATGATTCTTCCAAGAGCCCTCCACTCTTGTTCTCAGTCTCATCCCCTCCTCTCTAATTCATTATAAATATGAGGCATGGGGAGGCACAAGGGAGCATAAGGAGATCTCAAGAGGTTGCGAGAGAGAGGTAGAGAGAAGGATACCCCTCCAAGAGATTGTGAGAGAGAGCTTGAGAGAGAGAGAGAGAGAGTGTGTGTGTGTGTGTGTGTGAAAAGAGTTACCCCGAGAGGCTGCACAATTCATTCTATCTCGATCCTCAACTTAACCATCTTCTCTTACACTCCCATCTCAAATCTATTCCGCCTTCTTAATCTCTTGAGTCTACTTGCGGATGATGGCCTCCAAGCAAAGAATGTTGCATGCAGATGGCAATCCTACAACTAGCAACGAAGCTTTGGGTGAAGGCATCACTGTCAATCCAACTGCGGTTCCGGTTGTAAGTAATGTATTTCTAAATTGATAGATGCTTGCTTTGATTCTTGCACGAGATACATTAGGCTCCATACTATGATGGATGAGAATAGGTCATGGGAAGGGATAGGCCTCTTCTCACATATTTGAAAGATGGAGTTTGCAAAGTGCATGTATCAAGGGAAGTTAATTTGCACTTAGTTGTGTATGGTTTATTTGTTGATAAAGCAATCAATCAGGAGTTATGAATAGCATAATTGTAAAAAGAATAACATTAGAAATTGTGCATACAAGTATTAAGTAAATTTTGCATAGAATCGCTCTTTGATCCCAAGGGGAAGAGCGAATATGTGATGGAATTATTATCGCATCTATTCTTGTATTGTTTGGGGAAAATACAATTAGTTTTGTTGGATGATTGAACAACACCCTAAATGTTTTTCTTTCGATCAATTGATTGTTGCATTGTGATTTGGATAAATATTCCAAGGTTTGTGTTGATGGAAAATGCATGACAGGGGTCTGTAATGACAAGTTGCCATGGGAATCAAGGAATGTTTTCCTAGAATATGATATTAGGATTGATTGCCTTGATTATGCTTGATTCTTAATTGGTTAATTAAGGAAGGATATTTGCATGGGTGGATCATCTCCAAGATTGCACCGTGGATTACTCCAAGAGGGCATTGCTCGATTCACGGGCTGAAAATCGAGTGGTGAAAAGGACAACCACGGAAAGTGTGTCTCACTCCTAGGTCACTCGAGGTCAGTGGAGCTCTGGACACCCCTTGCCGAGTCCAGAACGGAGTTGTAGACTACCGTGAGTCCAACTTCTGGAGGCATTGGAAGATTCTATTTTAGATAAAGGATGGAAATTTTGGTGCCATGTGATTTGGACCAAGTACTTCTATTGGACAGAAGGGATACATAATTCTCCTGTATGGGCATCAGACAAAGATTAACTTGAAGATAAGTTAAGGAACTTATTTGTCAAAAGGACTGCTTGTTTTGTTTTCATGTCTGTGCTATAAATTATGCGAACAAACCATGTTTCCTAAAAGTCTTAATTAATGAAGATAATTTTAAATGTCGCACATAAATGTGGTAGGACCTAATTAGAAAACTAAAGCTATCAAGGGAAGCAGGTGGACGGAATCCTTGACGGGTCCGTCCACCTGCAGGTGGACGGACCCGTCAAGGATTCCGTCCACCATGTCTGTGCTATAAATTATGCGAACAAACCATGTTTCCTAAAAGTCTTAATTAATGAAGATAATTTTAAATGTCGCACATAAATGTGGTAGGACCTAATTAGAAAACTAAAGCTATCAAGGAAAGCAGGTGGATGGAATCCCTGATGGGTCCGTCCTATGACAGGGTGGTCCTAGACAACTAGGAGGCTTCTCACAAGGATTTATCGCCATTCAACTTTAGGTAATGTTAAGTTAGAACTTGATTCATGCCGTTTTAGGGAACCGGAATGGGACTATGCCCTACTGGCAAAGAGGTTGAGCGCGCATCCCTCTTGTTTTCCATTCTCTTTGAACCAAGTGTGGTATGGATCTGCTTCGGATTGGTGTATCTCTACATAAAGTAGGATGCCCAAAATCCAACACTAGAATGCTGTCAGGAGACCTTGACAACTAGAAGCCCAGATTTTAGGTCAATCCTAGTGGGTTCGTGGCCATGAATGTTTTGTTACAAGGCAGACTCAGGAAACCCTAGGCGACAGACCCCAGAACATTCCATGTGAGTGTCGGGCCGCAACGCTTAAATTCATTTCTCGATGGACCGCTAAAAGTGCTTGGACAGTCGATAGGCAGGCATGTAACACATAGAACGGACCTGTCGGGGCTTCCGCCCACCCGCTTCCCTCAATAGGTATTCTTTAGTTATCTAATTAGGTCCTATCACATTTATGTATGACATTTAAAATCAACTTCATTAATTAAGACATTTAGGGAACAGGGTTCATGTGCATAATTTACAACACTGACAGAAAACAGAGCAAGCAGTCCTTTTGACAAAAAAGTTCCTTAACTTATCTTCAAGTTAATCTTTGTCTCCTGCCCATATAGGAGAAATTATGTATCCCTTCTGTCCAACAGAAGTACCTAGTCCAAATCACATGGCACCATAATTTCCATCGATTATCTAGAATAGGATCTTCCAATGCCACAGACGTTGGGCTCATGGCAGTCTTCAACTTTGTTCAACTTCATTCTGGACTAGGCAAGGGGTGTCTAGAGCTCCACCTGACCCCAAGTGACCTATGAGTGAGATGACACAACTTTCATGGTTGGCATTTTCACCACTTGACCTTCGGCTCATGAATCAAGCAGTGCCCTCTTGGTTTGAAGCACGGTGACCTTGGAGATGATCCACCCATGCAAAATATCCTTCATTAATTAATCCAATTAAGAATCAGGCACAATCAAGGCAATCAACCTAATATCATCTTCCAAGAAAACATTCCTTTTTTCCCCATGGCAACTTGTCATCACTGACCTGTGCCATGCATTTACCATCAAACACAAGCACTTGGAATAATCATCCAAATCATATCCCAACAATCAGTTTAATGCAAAGTTATTTAGGACGTTGCTTGATCAATCAACAAAAACAATGGTATCCTTTTCCAACTTTGCAAGAATAGTCGCAATAACCTTTCCATCGTGTATTTCCTCTCCCCCTTGGGATCTGGAGCCGTTCTATGTAAAATACTTAACACACCCTTCTTTCGACTAAGGCATATGTTACAGTTTCAAACAATATACAAGACACAAGTTCTATTAATCACTTACATTGATTGATAACCCAGCCTTCTTCCCAACAAGTACAAAAGCATCGACGGTCTTTCCTTTGACTTAGGGTTTCCTAATCCTTAAGCTCTTTGCTTGCCCTAGAGTTGTTGTTGCATCTGGACCAACCTCGAATAGGATTGATAAACATAGTTGCTATCGAATGGATCTCAAGGCATCGTAGTTTAATCCTAGTGATTGTTGTTTGCACTAGCTACGCATAACTTCAAGATCCCAATGCACTAATAGCTAGTGATATTAGCAAGACTTTAATGTAAGATCAATTCGTGTACCATCGATGTATGTTTCATACAATCTTTCCCATGCATGCATCCTCTATGTCCATAACCCTTAAGTAACCTTATATGCTCTTTATGCTACGTACGATTTTTTCGCGTAGCATTGGGATACAATGATTGTGTTTGGATACAAGGGTTTGTGCAAACCTCAATGCATCATATGCATAAATCTACGCACTGTCATCTATGGTTACAGAAAGAATTATCCTAAAATCCCCTACAAGTTCAATAACTATTGAAAAATAATTTCGGGTTACTTATTAAAATGAACTCATGCGCATGTCAAGGTGATATAACCTATGTCTCAATGAATAGTAGAGATGGTAATTAGTACATGGATATTTGGATATGAATTATCCATACCCGACATTGTATTTATATTCGCAGAAATGCCCTGGCCAGTGGCTCCATTGTTAGATGCGGGATTACCATTAATGCGTATCTCCCTGCATTTGGGGGCTATACTTTCTGCTTATATATATATATATATATATACACATACATACATACATACATACATACATACATATATATACATACATATATATATATCATCGAAGAGATAGCGTGTCGGGGTGACTTTCCTCGATTGCGATGGGGGGTTTAAATCTTGCGGGGAAAGGGGGAAAACAATGCATGTGGTCACCCTCTAAGGAGGGGAAAGGAAGGAGACCCCCTTGGATTATTCTCTCTCTCTCTCTCTCTCTCTCTCTCTCTCTCTCTCTCTCTCTCTCTCTCTCTCTCTCTCTCTCTCTCTATGTCACCCTCTTTCTCTCTCTCTCTCTCTCTCTCTCTCTCTCTCTCTCTCTCTCTCTCTCTCTCTCTCTCTCTCTCTCTCTCTCTCTCTCTCTCTCTCTCTCGGTCCGCAGATTGGGAAGGAATATAAGGCGATCCCTTGTTCCCTTAAGGAGGGGGTTTGTAATGGGGAGGGAGGTTACTATTTTGGGGGGGGTGTGGAAGAGGTGGGGTGCTGGTGGTCTCCCCCACCACCTAATTTGCATGGCGGTAGGGAGTTTTGTAGGCCCGTGGCCTCATTCTTGTCCTCTCCCTCATCATCATTGCGATCATTGGCCACTTCTTCTTCTCTCTCAACAGTGTTGTCATCTTCCTCTTCTTTCCCCACGTCATTGCCTTCTCCCTCCTCGTGCTCGTTGCCGTCATCCTTCCCCCCCACCACCTATTAGCGACGACGGGGGGGGGGGGGGGGGGGGAATGTAAAAATTTTCCATTATTTTTACTCAAAGGGGGGGGGTTCCTATGCCCCGTGGGCGGGGAATATTAGAGTGAGAGTGAAAGAGGGAATATGGGTCTAAAGGAGAAGCTTCGCTTCTCTATATCTTCCATTCTTCTTCTTCCACCCTTTCTTCTCACTATGACAAATTTGGAGATGAATGGTGAATTAAATGAAAGAGGTGAATTGAGGGCTGCTAAGGGTGCATCACTTACATCATGAGGCCATTGAGGCTTCTCTTAATAGATTAGAATACAATAAGAGAGGTAATGTTTGGTGAGTGTGCTAAATCTTTGATCTTTTTACTATCTTGTTACATACTTGGGATACAGTGGAGATGAAAAAAATTGGTGAGAAAGAGGAAATGAGATACAATAGCAATCATCAATATAATTTCAAAGTATGTATCATACCTCCGATTCTTTAGCTTTCAAAGTAGGTAGGTAGGTGCAACCCAAATTTCTACAAAATAAGCTAATCCGTTAACTTTATGGTTGCATAAAGTATTTCAAAGATCGGATCTAAATGATCCGAATAGTTGACTTATAACACATACATAGAAGAACATTTTCTCTTTTTATTATTCAAAGAACTAGTCATTGGATTGAGATGTATTCACTCTACAAAAATGCTCATAGCCATAATGGAAACTAGAAATATTCTCCTTGATTTAAGGATACTTTTTCTCCAACTAAAAAGTGTAAACAAAAGTCAAATATATGACTTTAGTTGTATAATTTTTAATGACTTGTCACCATTATGGTATCACCCCATGGATAAAGAGATGTATGCTAATTAGTAGTGTACTATGTGTTATTTAGTAGTAACATGTGTGCTATAGTATGCTAGTTAGCAATTGCTTGTATGCTACCCTACATGCTAATTAGTAGTGATCTATCAATTGTTTGCTCTCTATATGTTGATTAGTAGTATTGATATGTTTTTTTTCTTATATTGTAAATAGTAACAACATATTTGTTGTCTTGTATGCTAATTAATAGTTATTTATGACCTAAGCCAAAGAGTAACAGCATATTTGTTGTCTTGTATGCTAATTTGTCACTTGCATATATAATACCCAATGTTGAGTTCCTGTGTCAAGTATCTTGATACTCTTTTGGCTACCATCGAATAAGACATCCTTGGACTTTACATAGCCTGAGAAAGTGCCTTGACTACACAACAAATATCATGCCTTGTAGTAGTCAAAAAGATGAGAGAACCAATGAGTTTCCTATATGTAGTAGCATCACATGATGCACTAATTGTATCCTTAGTTAGGTTGAGTTTTGATTCCATAGATGTAGAGATGGATTTGGAGCTAGCTATCCCAAAATTTTTAAGGATAGATTGAAGATACTTCTACTGAGAAGTGAAAATATCCCTTGATTTCATCCTACAAATATCAATACTAAGAATATAATGTAAGTATCAAAGGTCTTTAATTTCAAAATCATGGGCTGGTTTGGGCTTGTTCTTCATCAATCAATTGCTTTGTTCTAAAGTGATTAGTGTCATGTGCTTACATTTTTTAATGTATCGTAACAATATTGAGTTTTCTTTCATTAAATCACTCCATTGCAAGTTGTAATTCCATTACATTTAGCTTTAAAACATTTGAAATTTGAGATGATCAGCTATTCTACCTCCATACTAAGGTCTTGGAGCTTGCTTCAATCCATGCGAGCTCTTATTGAGCTTGTATCCCAAATGCTATTTACCAACTATGATATAGCCTTCTAGGTGTTTCATGTAGACCTCTTCTTCAAGCTGTCCATTCAAAAAGGTATTATTTATATCCATCTTCTATAGCTTCCATTTCTAAATAGTAGCCAAAGAGAGCAACAACTAAGTAGAGCTCATCTTGGATACAAGAGCATAAGTCTCTTCATAATTAGTGCCATATTCTTGAGCAAACCATTTAGTAATCAGCCTCACTTTATACATTTCAATCTGTCCTTCCTTGTTGAATTTCATCTTGAAAATCCATTTACATCCTACGGCTTTCTTGTTGGGTCAAAGAGTTGACATAAATTCCAACTATCATTCCTATGCAATGCAGAAATTTAATTATCCATAGCATCCTTCTATTGCTTTTTACCACATGCATCCTTTATATTTCACCATGCTATAAAACCAAGGTGAGAATAGCAATATTGCATTGCTCAAATTTGAATCTTTTACATTTTTGATACATTAATCTATGATTTATTATTCTGTGCCTTGTAAACCTCCTTAAGGTTGCTTGATGCTCTTCATCTTCATCCTCTGATTTTTCAAGTGTCTTCTTCCAAGGCTATTAGTACCTACACTTTGAGAGGTGTGGAAGATGTCCAACTCTGAGGATTGAACTAATTTCTAGCTTGCATTCTCATCAAATATTACATTAGTTGATAGAAAAGATTCCTTTTTAATTGGATCATAAAGCTTATAAGCTTTACTTACACGACTATATTTAACAAATACACACTTATCATCAAGTTTCTTACTTTTCTCATTAAAAATATGAGCAAGAGCTAAGCATCCAAATACTTTGAGATGAGATACAAGTTTCTTCATTTTCTCATCAGGAATATGAGCAAGGATCCCTTTAAGGACATACTTATAATTTTATATTATAGAATATGTGACTAAAGTTCTAAGATAGAACTTTAGAACATGATGCAATTTTTTGTCTAAATAAAAGAAATATTATAATCAATCTAGAAAATACTTCCAATGGGACTCATAAATATATATAACTTTGCAAATGTTGTTTTTAGACTAGTAATGGTAGAATTTTCTCAATAATAAGATAGCAAAAGCATAAAAATTAGAACAAAAGATTGTTCAACTATGTTAACTAAAAGAAAAAAATGATTAAAGCAAGGTAAATCATAAAGCAAAAAATTAGCTCAACCTTGCTACAAACAAGTATCCATATATTATATATTTATCAGATAACACCATATTAGAGAATTTGGAAATTTTCCAAGTCTCAATTTCAAATAAGTGATAAATATTCAAACATGTGGCTAAATCTTGACCCATATTTGAAAGTGGAATTTGGGAAGGTAGCTTATAAAGTATTTAGGGTAGACTCCACCTTTAAGTAAGACAACAAGATTTGACCATGTGGTCAAATAATAAAGATATTGGGGATTCCCAAAGTTCATGGAAATTCCCAAATTCCCTAATAAAGTGTTAGATACAATGCAACATTAACCCACCTTTTCTATTAAAGAGTATTTCTACTCATGTTTACAAAGAAAAATGCTTGAATATCTCAAGCTTGCCATCTAATGGCACTAGGTATTTCATAATTTTCATCTAGGTTTGTAGAAAACATTGTTGATGATGTCGACCTTGTATTAATATCCACATGATTTCATCGAGTGTTAGTTGATATCCAATATACTAAGACTCAATCATATGGAAAGCTCTCTATCAAGTACTAGGAAACATATAATATCATGTAGATATCCAAGTTTGTACTCTTACTGCAAATCTTATAGTTTAAGAACCCCATGATGCTAAAAATTCTTTCATCCCCTACTACTCCTAAAATCATTGTTTGAGTCAAGTTAGCAAGCCAAAAATATTCAAGCATACATTCTTGGAGAACTTGGCTTATGCTCAACTTGTTTCATAATTGGGTAATAGCACTTGATTTTGTAGATGCAAAACTTGGTAAAAAGCTCGCTTGTGAGGCCTAAGATCGGCAAGTGAGCGATTGGGGCACCAACACTATACCCGAGAAGGGGCATAAGAGCCAAGAGGCCAAGATAGAGCTCATTTGTGACCATTTCACAGAGAGAGAGAGAGAGAGAGAGATAGAGAGCCATCGCACGATTCGATCCGATCGCACCATCGACAGACCTACCGCTCTATTCAGGTATACGAATCCCTTCCCCTATCCCCCTAGATAGGATCTGGAGATTTATGCTTGCCACGATTGATTAAATCGCAAGAACCGAGCGAAATTGAGCTCTCCCTGTCGACATTGCGCCGCGTTTGACCCGTCCGAGCGGTCGCTTCTGGGCCGAGTCCCAGAATCAGCCCTTGGCCTCTTTTGCTTGGCCCACTCGGCCCGAAACCCTAATCGGCCCTCGGCCCAGACCTACTCGGCCTGTCCAAGTCAACCATTCGGACCATCGACCAATTCGGACCTCGGCCACGTGTCATACTCAGCCCTCGGCCCAAGTGTCTCTGTAAACGCCCCGAACAACGTAGTATGCTTAACAATTATGATATTTGCTTGTTTTCGAGATTTAATAGAAAAGAGAATGAACACTTAAAGCTGAAAAGGAAAATTACTCACAAAATTACAGCCATAAAAATGTAAAAGTAATGGAGACAAGATTGAGGGTTGAAGATGGGCAACCCCCCCCGAAGGAATGTATTTCTGCTCAACCCAAGTCCCTTAGGGAAGAGCTCAGTTACAATCAACCTGAGAGTGAGAAGAAGTAATTCTCACTCTCACAAGATCATGCAAAGATGTACAAACACACATGCATTATCTATTATGCAATGATAAGAACTGATTTCTTTACAGTATGAGAGAAGAAAAAGGGGAATTCAGCCTTTCTCCATCGTTGATCAGCAGTACAGGGATAGAGCTTGCTTCTTGTAGCTAAAATGGAAGAAAGAGCTCAAGAAGGAGGTGCTGTAATGAATTTACAGGCTTGTTGCCTTGTAAAACAGCAGTGATAGAAGAGGGAATATGGAGGAATTTGATAATGGAGAAGTGGGGGATGATGATGGGGATGGAGGGGGCCAGTTTCTGGCTATCTGTGGGTGCTGTACATGAGTTTACAGCAAAGAAAAATGATGTTGAATGAAGAAAAACGAGCTCTTATTTATAGGAGAGGGGAGAGCTAGTACAAAAGGGGAAAGTGGAGTAGCACAAGACAAGTGTCCAGCCACATGTCATGAGATGTGACAAGTGGTGGGACACTTGGAAACTTGTGTGACAAGTGTCTTGACACTTGTCTCTTCTCTATGGCCTTCCTTTTTGGGTTGAATACTGTCAAGAATAGAAACAACCAAATTTAGTAAGCACAGTCAGAGTACAAAACTTACTATTTGTAGAATGACATCCCTATTTTTTAGGACTAGCATTTTTAGACTAATTCGAGGCTCCTAAAATTTAGGGACCTCCTAAAATTTAGGGATCTCCTAGAATTTAGGGACCCCCCCAATATGGGTATCATATGAAAGCTTTTTTCCGTGTACATCGCAAAAATGGTATCCGAATCTTCATGTGACTTTCCTATGCAAAGAAATGTCCATTTCAAGCTTTTAGCCCACACATGCACATTATACAAGCATTTCATGATCATGCCATCTTGTTGATTGTAACTGTCTGTTCTGGTGGATCTAGCCCACACTTCAAGGCATCAATCCTTTCTGTGTGCGAGTCTAACCCTGATATGCGTGAGTTCTAGTCATAGGCTCCCAATCGGGTCATATAGGTGGAAGTGTGAACTATCTTTTCTCTAACCCACCGTGTGGGTCCACCATAACCTGTGACCACTCATCAGTGGCCAGCTCCAATGCACTTTTCTTTATATCTAATTAGTGCAATGGAAATAAATTTAATAAATCATTATATAGACAAATTAATGAAAAAGGATACAAATTCTGTTTCTATAGAGTTGTGACAGCCCTCTGGCTTTTATTCAGCTGTCCTCAGCTGAAAATCTTCTTGATATTGTTGTAGAATATTTGGGTAATCCTTCATGAATTTTTCATCTACCCATTGTGCATCTGTGGTGGGTAGATTCTTGAATTTTAGCAAGAATTCTCGTGTCACAAGGCCACTTCTCGTGGTTCGATCCTTGAGAAACAAAATCTTTTCAGGTTCCAAGAGTTGCTCTGTTTCTTCAACTTCTGGGGGATCTTCAGTAATGGGTTCCTTTGGTTCTGGTCCTATGTAAGGTTTTAGCAAACTTACATGAAAAGCATTGTGTATTTTCCAATGAGTAGGAAGCTCAAGTCGATAAGAAACTTCATTTATTTTCTCAATCACTTTGAAGGGTCCAAAGTATCTACTGGAGAGCTTTGGAAAAGATGAATTTTGACCAGAACCATGTTTGAGCCTGCTTTTATCAAACTTTAGCAAGACATATTGACCTTTTTCAAAAGCCAAAGGTCTTCTTCGTTTATCTGCTTGCTTCTTTTGTCTCTCTTGTGCAACTTTGATAGTGGCTCGAACTTGATCCATTGTTGTTTTTAAATCTGAAGCAAACTCATCAGCAGCAAAAATCTTATCTTTAGTGCGAATAATTGGAGGAGGAATCACTTTACCCTGTACTATTTCATTTGGAGCTTTCCCTGTGGATGAGTGCACTGTATTGTTGTAAGCAAACTCCAATAATGGAAGATATTTCTCCCATTGTGACTTATGTTCACTAACATAAGCTTTCAACATATCCAAAAGAGTGAGATTCATCACCTCTGTTTGGCCGTCAGTTTGAGGATGAAAAGCTGAGGAGAACTTTAAAGTGGTTCCCAAATTCTCAAATAAAGCACGCCAAAAGTTACTTGTGAATTTGGAGTCTCTATCTAAAATGATCTCAGAAGGCATACCATGTAATCTGAAGATATGTTGAATGAAAAGTCTTGCAGCTTGTGCGGATTTCAATGTTTTATGACATGGAATAAAATGTGATTGTTTGCTGAATCTATCAATTATGACCCAAATCGTATCATGACCTTGAGGTGTTCTTGGAATACCTGAGATGAAATCCATTGTGATAGATTCCCATAGATCTTTGGGCACTGGAAGAGGTTGCAACAATCCTGGAATCTTCTGCCTATCATATTTGGATTTTTGGCATACCAGACAAGCCTCAATGAAGTTATGTGTATCTTTTCGTAATGTTGGCCAATAAAAGTAGCGCTCAATTGCACTTAGAGTGGCTGCCCTCCCTCTATGCCCTGCATAAGGGGGTTCATGACTTTCTTTAAGCACCTTTTGTCGAACAGGAAGAGTGACACAAAGGCGATTGTTCATGAGAAGGTAACCATCTTTGATGGAATAATCTGGATGAGAACCTCCTTGCTGTAAATTTGACCAAATTACTGCAAAATCAGTATCTTCATCATAAGTATTCTTCATCGTTTGAAAATCTTCATGATGAGCCACTGTAATAGTTGCAATGCGAGGCACTCTAGAAAGTGCATCAGCAACTACATTTTGTTTCCCTGGAGTGTACATAATTTGAAAATGAAACATAGACAAGAAATTTTCCCATCTTGCATGTTTCTCCTGCAAATGCTTTTGAGTCTTGAAATACTTCAAGCTTTGATGATCGGTTTTAATAAGGAATTCATTGCCTAAAAGATAATGTTTCCATATCTTTAAAGCATGAACCACTGCTAAGAGCTCCTTTTCATAAATGTCATACCTTTTCTCCACATCATTTAGACGGCGGCTTTCAAAGGCTACGGCATGGCCTTCTTGATTTAGCACTGCGCCAATACAATCACCGCAAGCATGTGCTTCCACCACAAATGGTTTTATCAGATCTGGAATGATAAGAACAGGTCTAGAAGTAAGAGCTGTTTTCAGCCTTGTAAAGGCTGCCTTCTCTTTTTCCTTCCATTGGAAAGAGATCTTCGTCTTTGTAAGGTCATGAACTGGAGAAGCCATATGTGCAAAATGCTTGATGAAGCGGCGGTAATAAGAACATAAGCCAAGAAACGATCGCACCTCATGTACATCACGAAGATGAGGCCATTCTTGGATTATCCTGATATTTTCAGGATCCATCTGAATCCCTTCAGAAGAGATGACATGCCCAAGGTAATTTATTTTATGCATGAAAAATTCACTCTTTTTACCATTTACCAAGAGTTGATTTTTTTGTAGTAATTGTAGAACAATTTCCAAGTGTTGATGATGCTCCTCTTCATTCTTGCTAAAGACAAGAATATCATCAAAGAAAGTACCGACATATTGTCGATGCTCTCTAAAGATGCGCTCCATCATTCGATTAAAGGTGGCTGGTGCATTGGTTAATCCGAAAGGAACCACCAAGAATTCATAAAGACCGTATGAAGTGCGGAAAGCAGTTTTGTGTATATATTGTGGTATTACCCTAATTTGATGATAACCACTCTTTAGATCAATGCGGCTGAAAACCTTTGAGCCTCCTAGACGATCCAAAATGTCATCAATTCTGGGAATAGGAAACCGATTCTTCACAGTGATTTTGTTGAGGGCTCGATAATCAATGCACATCCTGAATGTGCCATCTTTCTTTTGAACAAGAAGAACCGGTGAACAAAATGGTGAGCTACTTGGCCTAATTAGCCCACGGTTGAGTAGGTCTTCGACTTGCTTTCTGATTTCTTCTTGTTGAGGACGGCTCACACGGTATGGTGCTATATTAGGAGGAGAACTGCCCGAGATAATATCAATATGATGGTCTTCTGGCCTTTCTGGGGGAAGCTGATAAGGAAGATCTTCCAAAAAACAATCTTTATACTTTTCCAAGAGCTGAAGTTGCTCTTGGTTTTCAGCATTCATATTATCTTTTACATCAGTGACATAAAGCAGACAACATTGAACACAATCCTTAATTGCTCTAGAGACTTGCATATGGCTTACCATAGGTATGGTGTCTCCAGAAACTCCAGCTTGGATCTCGTACTTCTTGCCTTTGTTGGTGAGTTCTACCTTCTTTTTCTGAGAGAAGATGGTTGAATCTATTCTATGATTCCAGGGCATGCCAAGAATCACATCGCAACCATCAAGGTCTCCGATACAGAAGGTATCTTCGTCACTGTAGCCATGTAGGGTATCACAGTCTTCATTGTGTCACCTTGCAACTGTCCCCAAGCTTTTAATAATTTGTGCGTCTCTGGAGTGTGAGTTGTGTTTGCAACTACATCACTGATAGCATTGATTTTCACTGGCGACTTAGGCTTGTTGTCAGAAACCTTGCTTTGTCCCTTGTTTGGACATTGATTCGCTATGTGGCGTGTTTGTCCACATTTAAAGCACTTCCCTTCTTTCATGAAGCGTTGCTTTTCTTCTTCGGAAAATTGCTTTGCTTGTGGGTATAGATTGGAGCGAAATTGAGGAGCATTAGAAGGTGCATAGGGCTTCATCTTCTTTTGATTTGATGGTGGCTGCTTTTGCCACTGTTTTTGTCCTTCATTTGGGGCTGAATACTCCTCATCATCAGCTACTCTCTTCTTATCATTCTTTTGGAATGATTTGTTGCCATTGTGCTCCATTTCCCATGTCTCAGCATGGTCAATGAGTTCCCTGAGACTAGAACAATGATAATGATTAAGAGCAGTACGAAGTTTAAAATGCAAACCTCCTTGAAACTTCCTAAGCTTTTCCGAACTGCTGATCTTCTTGAAATGTTGGACCTTTAAAAGTAGCTCCCAAAATCTCTTGGTATAGTCACCAAGTGACTCATTTTTCCTTTGCCAAAGCCGATCCCATTCCATTTTTACATCTCTTTTGAAATGAACAGGAAGAAATTGGCTTTGTATCAGGCGAACAAAGGACCGCCATGATTTTGGGGCAGCATGATCATATTCCAACCCCGTCCACCAAGTATGGGCTAAGTCGGTTAAATGTAAAGATGCAAACTTAATCTTTTCTTTTTCTTTATACTTGTCACGACCATACAAAATTTGAAATTGACGAATAAACTTCAGAAGAAGATCAGGATTTCGGGAACCATCATACATACTGAACTTGATCTTCTTTTCAAGTTGAGATAGTGACTTAGTCTTCTTCTTCTTCTTATGCCTTCGTCCATGCTCGGATATTGAGGTTGAAGATGATGAAGTGCTTGATGGGGATGAAGATGGAGACGAGGGTGAAGAATGTCGACGCCTTTGACGATGATGAGGTCTTCCACGAGAAGGGTGTGACTCTAGAAGAGGATCCATTAGAATAGGCGCCAGATGACTTTGAAGAAGAGGATGAGCTTCGACGCGATCTCTTTCTTTGTCTTGAAGTAGAATGGGACTGCCTCTTAGAAGTAGTTGGACTTCTTGATCGGCTCCTTTCATTGGTATGGCTTTGTCTCCTTGAAGTAGATGGGCTTCTTTCCTTGAATTCTTTGGGATTCTTAACTTTTTCTAGTTTGAGAAGTTGCTCACGAATTTGCTGATTCTCCTCTCTAAGACTTTGAATGGCTTGAAGGATAGCACTTGATTGATCCATTGAGACTAAAGAAAAAAAATATATGCTCAAGCACTCAATGCAAGGGTTGAAAACAAACAAACTTATAATTGTAAGCACTACCAGTGTTGGGGGTGAGGACCGAGCCAAAGCTCTGATACCACTGTAAACGCCCCGAACAACGTAGTATGCTTAACAATTATGATATTTGCTTGTTTTCGAGATTTAATAGAAAAGAGAATGAACACTTAAAGCTGAAAAGGAAAATTACTCACAAAATTACAGCCATAAAAATGTAAAAGTAATGGAGACAAGATTGAGGGTTGAAGATGGGCAACCCCCCCCGAAGGAATGTATTTCTGCTCAACCCAAGTCCCTTAGGGAAGAGCTCAGTTACAATCAACCTGAGAGTGAGAAGAAGTAATTCTCACTCTCACAAGATCATGCAAAGATGTACAAACACACATGCATTATCTATTATGCAATGATAAGAACTGATTTCTTTACAGTATGAGAGAAGAAAAAGGGGAATTCAGCCTTTCTCCATCGTTGATCAGCAGTACAGGGATAGAGCTTGCTTCTTGTAGCTAAAATGGAAGAAAGAGCTCAAGAAGGAGGTGCTGTAATGAATTTACAGGCTTGTTGCCTTGTAAAACAGCAGTGATAGAAGAGGGAATATGGAGGAATTTGATAATGGAGAAGTGGGGGATGATGATGGGGATGGAGGGGGCCAGTTTCTGGCTATCTGTGGGTGCTGTACATGAGTTTACAGCAAAGAAAAATGATGTTGAATGAAGAAAAACGAGCTCTTATTTATAGGAGAGGGGAGAGCTAGTACAAAAGGGGAAAGTGGAGTAGCACAAGACAAGTGTCCAGCCACATGTCATGAGATGTGACAAGTGGTGGGACACTTGGAAACTTGTGTGACAAGTGTCTTGACACTTGTCTCTTCTCTATGGCCTTCCTTTTTGGGTTGAATACTGTCAAGAATAGAAACAACCAAATTTAGTAAGCACAGTCAGAGTACAAAACTTACTATTTGTAGAATGACATCCCTATTTTTTAGGACTAGCATTTTTAGACTAATTCGAGGCTCCTAAAATTTAGGGACCTCCTAAAATTTAGGGATCTCCTAGAATTTAGGGACCCCCCCAATATGGGTATCATATGAAAGCTTTTTTCCGTGTACATCGCAAAAATGGTATCCGAATCTTCATGTGACTTTCCTATGCAAAGAAATGTCCATTTCAAGCTTTTAGCCCACACATGCACATTATACAAGCATTTCATGATCATGCCATCTTGTTGATTGTAACTGTCTGTTCTGGTGGATCTAGCCCACACTTCAAGGCATCAATCCTTTCTGTGTGCGAGTCTAACCCTGATATGCGTGAGTTCTAGTCATAGGCGCCCAATCGGGTCATATAGGTGGAAGTGTGAACTATCTTTTCTCTAACCCACCGTGTGGGTCCACCATAACCTGTGACCACTCATCAGTGGCCAGCTCCAATGCACTTTTCTCTATATCTAATTAGTGCAATGGAAATAAATTTAATAAATCATTATATAGACAAATTAATGAAAAAGGATACAAATTCTGTTTCTATAGAGTTGTGACAGTCTCGGTCCATGTGCCTCAGCCCGTTCGAATTGACCACTCGGCCCGTCCGAGCCAACCTGTCCGAGTGACTTCATCCGAGTCTGCACCTCGGCTCGTTCGATTCTACCCTGTCCGAGTCCCAAATTTGGCCCTCGGCCCATGTACCTCGACCCGTCCGAGTGACCCACTCGGACCCTGCAATTCGGACCAGCTGGGCCGAGTGAAAATTTTTATCAAATTCTCAGAAATTTGACCTGACCCCCGGCTGGAGCTCAACAGCACAAACTATCAAAAGTCCTTCTGACGCTCAGAACTTGATTCTGGCACATGGAATAGACGGAATCGTAGGGAGCTTGGCCTATTTTTTCAAAAACATATTTTTTCCTTCAAAATGACTTCATCTAGTGGTTTTTGGCCAAGTTATCTCATGACTTATTTAGTTTATAAAGTCATGCTATACTCTTTGATACTTAACTTACTCAATATCATGCTTGTTCTTGTGCGTTCTTTATCTACCGATTAAGGCTTTTGCGATTTGTCTTGTGGTTATGAAATCAATGTGATCTTTGACGCGTTAAATGGAATTGAGATTACTAAATCAAATATAATGCGGGAAAATTTATGATCAAGCCATCATAATATTATTTACGAGGCGTGTTTGTTTCTTGTTGGCTGGAAACATTGAGGCGTCTTCTTGTGTCGGATTGTGGAATTGATTTAATGCAAGGCTCAATATTTAAAAAAATTAAGTGCGGTCACTTATGTGATAACTCGACAAGTAATTTTTAAAACATTTCAAGCCCGAATTTGTTCTTGATATGAATTGTTATGGTGGGAATATTATATCCTCTCTCCTTACAAGAATTGAGATGTCCTCATCTCGAAAAGAACTAGGGAAACTGTTTTTCTAGAGCATGTCTTCTAGCATTTTCTTAGAAGCCTCAACCTTTAGGGTTGGATCAGAGAAATTCAGTGGCGTCAAATAATCTTGCCCATACAATGCTTGAAATGGAGTCATTTGTATACTTTGGTGATATGACACATTGTAGAAAAATTCTACTAAGGGCAAATATTGTATCCACCTTGTCAGTTCTCTCAAACAGTAAGCTCTCAGTATAACTTCAATGACCTGATTAACCCGCTCTGTTTGACCATCAGTTTGGGGATGGTAAACTATGCTAAAGCAAAGTTGGGTTCCAATTGCTTCAAATAGGCTTCTCTAGAAATGTGATGTAAATAGAGAGTCGCAGTCACTAACGATCTGTTTAGGCAATCCATGAAGCCTAAAGATTTATTTCACATATAGTCATACAATATCTGAAGCTTTGCAGTTGGTCTTGACTGGGATAAGATGAGTGATCTTTGTCAGCATATCCACAATCACCATGATTGAATTATACCCTCCTTGAACAGAAGAGAAGCCAATTACGAAATCCATATTGATGCACTCCCATTTCATTTGTGGAATGTCAAGAGGCCGGAGCTTGTCTGGCATTTTGACATGCTCAGCTTTCACCCGCAGCTTTCACTCGTAGGTAACTCAGGCATTCAGTAACATATCTGAGTACATCATACTTTAGTCTTTCCCAGTAGTAACTTTTCCTGACTATATTAAGAGTTTTTGCATAGCCAGGGTGTCTTGAGAATGCGGAGTCATGGGCTTCCCATAATATCTTCTTTTTTAGCATTTGACCAAGGGGAATGCAAAGCCTTGTCCTGAAATAGAAAAGTCCATCATCCATAGTGAAATTTTGGTATTTGACTTTGAGCTTAGGATCAATGTCCTTAACTAGGATTTCTCTAAGCATTAGCTAATACTTAGGATCCTTGTTTGCCTCTTCTTTGGCTAGCTCAATGATTGGATTGCTAGGCATCGATATCATGGTAGCTAAAGTCTCTCCTTTAGATGGCTCTTCCATGATAAGTGCATTCAGAAAAGCTTTATGACTTAATGCATCAGCAATCACATTCTCTTTCCTAGGTCTGAACTTGATTTCAAAATCAAATTCTTGCAAGACTTCAATCCACCAACGGTGCCTTATGGTGAGATCTAGTTGAGTAAAGATCCATTTGAGACTTTTGTGGTCAGTGACCAAAGTAAACTTGCTTCGAAGCAAATAGTGTTGCCACAATTTGAGAGCATGGATCACAACTAACAACTCAAGATCATGGGTGGTGTAATTCCTTTCATAGATTTTTAGTTTTCTTGAGAAATAGGCTATTGGGGGACCTTGTTGCATAAGCACATAACCTAGTGCAAGAGAAATTGCATCTGTTTACGACCTCAAACTCTTGACTTAGGTCAGGTAGCTTTAAAATGGGTGTTGTTACCAAACTTTTCTTGAGCTGCTCAAAACTGGCTTGCTTAATCGGTGTCCATACAATGGCGATTTTCTTTTTTAGCAAATTAGTGAGAGGTGCAACTATTAGGGAGTAATTTTTTATAAAAATTCTATACCATCCAATCAGCCCTAAGAAACTTCCTCACTTCCTTAACTGTTGTTGAAGGTTGCTACTCTTGAACATCTCTAACTGGATCTATAGAGATTCCTTCAGTAGATACTATGAATCCAAGATATTCTGTCTGTCTTTTAAAAAAGGCACACTTCTTTTTCTTCGCATAGAGCTTGTGCATCCTCATTGTGTCCAGCACAATGCACAATTGCAGCTCATGATCTTCATCTCTCTTGGATTATGTTCAGATATAATCAAAGAAGACTAGGACAAACTCATCAAGATAAGTTTGAAAAATATCTTGCATTAATCTGTTTAATGTAGTAGGGGCATCAGTTAGACCAAAAGACATTACAAGAAATTCAAAATTACCATATTTGGTATTGAAGGCCGTTTTGAGATATATTCTTCCTTGATCCTTATTTGGTAATAACCAGATTTGAGATCAATCTTGGAAAAGACTTTCACTTGTTGCAGCCTATAAAGTAGCTCATCTATTCTTGGGATTGGATACTTATTCTTGATTGTTACCTGGTTTAGACCTCAGTAATCAATGCAAAGGCGGAGAGTTCCATCCTTTTTCTTTTGAAACAGTACTGGGGCTCCCCATGGCAAATTACTGGGTCTGATGTATCCTTGATCCAATAATTACTTGAGTTTCTCTTTCAGCTCAATTTCTTCAAGGATAGACATTTTATACGAACTCTTAGCGATTGGAGTAGCTCCTGGCTCAAGTCTGATCTCATGATCGACTTCTCTTCAAGGTGGTAATTCAGTCAACTCTTCTAGGAATATGTCATCATATTTCCTTTAGCCATATGGCTCTCCCTTGTCTTGTTTATTCTTCTCAACCTTATTTAATTGTATGAGATACACAGGTTATCATATTCTTAACCCTTTTATTATGCGAGATGATTTGGCTAGTTGAACCTTGGGTTTTTTGCCTCAACTTGGGTCATCACCGTTTCCCTCTTTAGGTTTTGAAAAGTCACCTGGCCTTTTCTACACTGAATATGTGAGTCATTGGGGATTAGCCAATCCATACCCAATAGACATTCGTAGGCCCCTAGATTCATGATCCTAAATCCCATTTCAGAGAGATTTCTTCCCAAGCTAAATGTCACTTTTCAAGTTTGTTGAGTAGACATGATTTCTTTTCCATTGGCAAGTTCCACAAGTAACTTAGATGTAGGTATTGTGTCTATACCTAATTTCTTGGCACACTTTGGTGACATGAATGAGTGTGTGCTTCCATAGTCAATCAGAATTTTAAAGGACTTACCTTGATATTCTGCTGGTGTTTGAATCACTGAAAACTGGTGATTTGGGCCTTTCTTATGGAGGGTGGCATGAACTGATGCTCTCTCCATATCGACTTCCATAGTTGGGTTTCCCTCTTCTTCAAGCTCTTTAAGAATTACAGCAAATGCTTTTCCTTTTGTAATTGAAGCTTGGTTCTAACCTCTATACTATCCTTGGTGAGGAATTTGGCCAAGCTTTGAGCATTGTCTTTTAAAGCAGCTTGGCTCATTACAATGTAAACACCTAGGTACTCCTAAATTACTTCACGAAGGTATGAAGTTTCCGATTGCATTTGTTTTGGCCCTCTTTCCTTGACCAAGTGGACGTTGACCTTGGGCTCGCTTAACATAGCCCCGTGAAATCCATCTGTTTGGATTCTAGAGCCTATTATTCCTTGGCTTTGACTAAATCTCTTGAACAAGAGGTGTTGTGTGAATCAAAGCATCTTACAGATCAGCTGGACAGATAGATTCAACGTGTGTGTTCAGAGGAGCATTCAATTCGTGACAAAACTTAGACATGTGCGGAGCAATAGTCATGGAAGGTGCATATTTAAGAAATGAGATAAATTTTGAGTAATATGCCTCCAGGCTCATTCCTAGTTGTGTTAAGTTAAAGAACTCATTCATTTTTATGTGCAATAAGCTGGTGGCAAATATCGACCACGCACATCTTCTTTTAGCTTTTCCTAGGTAATAGCTGTCTTAGCAAGTCCCTGATCTTTACACCACTGTTTCCACCACAAGTGTGTCTCACCAGTCAATTTCAACTTAGTGATCATAGCCTAATTAGCAGGGGTAGTTCCCGCAACAATAAAGCAGTCCTCCATGCTCTTAATCCAAATCTCTACCTTGGTTTCAATGTCTTTGCCATTGCCATCGAATTTCAGTGGCTTAACCTACTTAAGGAGATACTTCTTCTCCTGAATTTCAGTTGGACTAGCGATAGCTGTATTATCCTGGGCTATCATAAGTTTCACGAATTAGTTTAGTGCTCAAACTTTTCAGCTTTGTTTCCACATTAACATATCTTACTAGATTTGTAAAACAATGATGGGCCAAAGAGCACAATATTTTTACATTGTTATCTTTTATTATTAGTAGCCATACGCTACGATTTTTACAAGTAAGGGATACATCAACATCGGTAGGATAGGCTGGATGCTATGTACAATTTTCAAAGCATGATATCATTATATCTTTATTTTTCAGGGATGGATACCAGTTACATTCATGTAGAAAAAAGTAGATCAATTGCTATCTATGTCCAGAAACCTATATTGTGGAAATGGAAGATTTGGAAAAACATGAATATGGTAATCTCGATACTTGTGAAGTCCTTAGATTATAATCCTATCGGTTGGGATTACCTTCAGTACCTTGCCATAGACATTTTTCTTGTTGCTTTTGCTTGGCTATTTTCCTTAGGCTAGTGAGGTAATCATTGACAAAGTTAGTGCCCTAGTCACTTATGACTCAAGGGGTGAGCCAAATCTAGAGATAACTTGCTCCCACAATAACTTTGTTGTTATCCTAGTAGCATTTTTACAAGTAGCCCTTACCTCACCCCGCTTGATTAGGTAAAATGTCCACAATGATATATTTGGCTTATGAGTTCTAGACTACAAGACTTACAGGTCCTAAAAACTCAATTCTCCACTTCTCAAAAGGTTGGCAGGAATCACTAGTGTAAGCTCCATTTTATCTTCTATACTAGCACCATCATACAATGGTATTCATCGCAATGTTTCATGAGTTCAATAGCACAGAAGAGGATAGGCCACCTTAGCAAATACTATAGGATTTTGTGAACCATCTGTCAAGACTTTGTGCATCTTCTTAGCAATTTGTCTTGGCCTAGCCAATACAATTTCTTAATAATGAGCTAATAGGGTTGCATTTTGAGGATAAGTTGATGAAACTAAGCCTTTTCTATTGGGGGATCAGATATTCCTTTTTCCAACACTTCAATGATGTTATCAAGTATTCGTTTTTTTTACACTTTAATGATGGGATATCAGATATCCTTTTTTCGATACTTCAATGATAATATCATTTTTCCAAAGTGAGCCTTTTCTATTGGATGATTAGGCATTCCTTTTTCCAACACTTCAATGATATCATCAGTCTAAT
This sequence comes from Lygodium microphyllum, assembly GCF_053477565.2. Taxonomy (NCBI): domain Eukaryota; kingdom Viridiplantae; phylum Streptophyta; class Polypodiopsida; order Schizaeales; family Lygodiaceae; genus Lygodium; species Lygodium microphyllum. The sequence goes on from NC_141161.1 coordinate 70,967,291, forward strand.
AAAGGGTAAGATTTTCTTTATAAATGTCTTCTTCTAGAGAGATCAAGTGTGCATCAGTGAGGTCACCCAAGATGGTGTCTTCTTCTAGTTCTTTATTAGGGACTTAGGATTAGTGATCAGCCATATAGTGCTATTTTTCTTTTCCCACAACCATTGAGAATTTGAATTCAAGTGAAATTAATAACCAACGGGCTATGCACTGAGTTGCATAAGACTTTTCCACCAAGTACAAGAGACCTTGATGATCAAGTAAAAAGGTAAATGTCATTGCTAGTAGATGGTGGAAAATTTTCTTTGTGACAAACAACATTGTCAATCCCTCTTGCTTAGTGGTGGAGTAGTTTATTTTTGTCTCCATGAGCTATCGACTAACAAATCCCATTGGGTAGTCTAAATTATGCTCTCCAAGCTAGCATAGTACAACTTCCATGGCAAACTTTGAGTAATCAATGTACACATGGAAGGTGACATTTTAGTTTGGGGCCTGTAAAATTGATGCTAATATTGGAGCTTTTTTTAGTGCCTCATAGGCATGTTTGCATTCTTTAGTCCACTAAAAATAATTAGTAACCATGAACCCCACCATAGGTGAGACTCAATCCATGTGCTCAATTTCATAAATGAATCACACATTCGTAAGTTTATCTATCTCTACCTTGATAGAATTCACATGTTTTGGGTTCATTGTGTATGGTCATTGTTTCACTAGCACCACATCTAGTACCATAGGAATGTTATAGGTGATGATGCTAGGGTCAAATCCCTTTGAGCTCTTCCATGGAACAAACAAACATGTCTTTGAATTCTCTCAAAATATTTATGAGATTTATTTCCTTGTCATTGTTTAGGTCATCACCTATAGTGAGATGGGTTGATTAGGTCATCATTCATACAAAGATGGTTTGAGGTTTCTCTCCCTCGCCAAGTACATTGACTTTCCTCACCTTGGTATGTCCCTTTTTTAACTTGTTGATTGTCCTTAATGTTTTGCACCTATGACTCAATCTTGTTTCTTAAATTTTCTGAAATGTTTGGGAAGATCCTAGGGTTTTCTCTATATTGAGATGGGTTGATTAGGTCATCATTCATACAAAGATGGGTTGAGGTTTCTCTCCCTCGCCAAGTACATTGACTTTCCTCACCTTGGTATGTCCCTTTTTTAACTTGTTGATTGTCCTTAATGTTTTGCTCCTATGACTCAATCTTGTTTCTTAAATTTTTTGAAATGTTTGGGAAGATCCTAGGGTTTTCTCTATTGTTCAATGTTTGACTTCTTGGATGTCTTCTTGCTTTGTTCCTTCAATCTTTCATATGGAAGGTGGACTATAAGGTCCCCTTTAGTACATTGGGTTTTAGGAGGCAATGGAATTTTTGAGTCACTATTAGAAATGACTTCTATTTTAGAGTTATAATCACTTTCCTCATTGGAGAATGATGTTTCACCTTTTGCAACTCGAAAACTTTGTATATGATAACTAGATCTACTTGGCTAAGTCCTACTCATTCATGGTCCAATACCTCAAGGTACTCAAGAAAAGTTCTATCATAGTCCATTTTTACTATTCTCATTCATGGTCCAATACCTCAAGGTGCTCAAGCCAAGTTATATAAAAGTTTATTTTCATTATTCCATCAATGAGCAGCATGGGTCTATATCTAGATTTAGAGTTGATGATGATTTGATCTATTATATGCCCATTGGTGTCATAATCGATTGTGTGTGTAAGTGTGTGTGTGGGGAGAGAGAGAGAGAGAGAGAGAGAGAGAGAGAGAGAGAGAGAGAGAGAGAGAGAGAGAGAGAGAGAGAGAGAGAGAGAGAGAGAGAGAGAGAGAGAGAGAGAGAGAGTATTTGGAAACCATTTTGAGCACTCAAAAACATTTTGATTGCCTTCACCCCCCTTTCCCTCCTCTTGCCACTCCTACTCTCACCTCATAGTTATGTTCATTCAACTCCCATATCCAAGGTGATCTTTTAAATTATTTTTTAGTGTTTATTTTAACACTTTATTATGTGATTGATATTTTAAATTATTAAATCTTATTTTGAATTTTTAAATGCTCTTGTGTTGAAGCTTTACCTCACACTTCAAAAGCATATTTTTTGTCTTTAATTCCTATTTTTATGTGTCAAAAGCTAGCATGACACTCTAGAGATGGGTTTTTAGGATTAGCCAACTTACACTCACACTTACAAAACATCTTTCGAACACATTATTTTTTTGAGTTTGCTATTACTATTGTTTGAGACTCACACTAACTCTACAATACTAAGTTCAAGTAATAAAACTTTCAACTCCGCATGTGTTAGGAGGCTTGCCTCACACTCCAAGAATGAATTAAAAAATTTTGTGATGCTTATACATCTGATGTGTTAGAGGCTAGTAGTCATGAGGTACTCATACTCACAATAAAAGTCGTATGCTTAGTTATTACCATTAGTAGCACTTGAGATTTATATTCACACTCCAACAAGACTCCAATAGTACGAATGAATAATGAAATATTTGTTGCTCTGAGAGTTAAGGCTTGCCTCACACTCTATAGAAAAAAATCGAGATGTGGTGCTTGTACTTGCATTCTGTTAGAGGCTAGTACTCACACTCACAATACAAGCATAATGTTTCCCTTAACTTTTAACAGTGTATCCCTTCATGGCTCTAGCCTTATACGTGTTGAGACTTTCCTTGTACTCCAAAAGGAAGTTACACCAACATTAGAATAATACGTCTATGTGTGTTAGAGGCTTGTCTCACACTCTAGAGGCATAACTACATTTTAGAGTTTCTTGTATGTGTTGTATTAGAGACTTCATGGTCACACACATAATATATATTATTGAAAGTTTTCATTGTATTTATCTAGTTTGAATCTTGGACTTATGCATATAGCTCATTCTAGAAATGCTTGTACATGCATTTTATACATATGAAAGATATAACATACCTTTTGAGTTCGTAAATTTTTTTATGCATGTTTATGTTTGGATATTGAATGTTATTAAGTTTCATTTTAACTTTGATAGAGAGGGCAAGGAATGAGATATTTCCAAGATGCATACAATTTAGAGTTTCTTGTATGTGTTGTATTAGAGACTTCATGGTCACACACATAATATAGCTTATGAAAGTTGTTGTTGTGTTTATCTAGTATGAGTCTTGCACTTATGCGTATAGCTCATTCTAGAAATGCTTGTACATGCATTTTATACATATGAAAGATATAACATACCTTTTTAGTTCATCAAAAAGTTTATGCACGTTTATGTTTGGATATTCAATGTTATTAAGTTTCATTTTAACTTTGATAGAGAGGGCAAGCAATGAGATAACCATTTCCAAGATGCATTAGCAAAGTTTTTTTCCAATACCTATGAGATTGCAATGAGAATTAGCTTTGAACCATTTTTGATAATGATGACAAGGGTGTCTATGAGCAAATCACTCTTGACTTGACAACCCATCACAAGTATCTTCAAGGCAATTTTTTGACCCAACTATTTGACGTAGCTTTCTGCATATCCAAGGCTTTGTTCTTGGAGATAAGGCGGATTATGGATCAAATCATAGTGGTTACAAAGACATTGCCCCCTGCCTTCTTATAACAACAACAATTTAAAGAGAGAAAGTGATTACTGCATCAAGTTTTACAAATGTACAAAGGTAAAGCTCAAACAAAGGGCACAATGTGCAACCTTAATGAATAGTAGAGAAAATGGAAAGACCAATAAATGTAGATACTAAAGTGAGTAGTATAAAGCCCCAATGAGATGTTGTCTCCTGCAACACTCCTATATTGCACATATTGGGATCCTCTAGCATCATTTTTTTAGCCAATCTATGTCTAAAAGAGGGAGAATTTGCTTTTCTTGGTAAAATCAAAGTAAATGACAAAGTATTTCTAGAAGAAATTTATGCAAGGAGATGCATAAATATGGAAAAACATGGCATGCCTACTATCTAAATGGCAACATTGGTAGAATCTACTTATATCCCATACAAGCATTTAGGCATTATTTTCCCCTTAGTTTGGTTCAAAATATTAACAAGGCCAATATTTGTATTCAAGTACTAGAACATGGGTCATCTTCTTCAATGGCTCAACTTACTCAAAGGGGACACAACTATATCAATTGGAAAAGATTTTATAGTTACACCACCAAACAATCCTCAACTAGGACAAGCAACATCTTCTATGTTATCCATGGTTTGTTATAAACATTCCAATTTATGCATAGCAATAACTTTATGTATAATGATGCATCCATGAAACTTTTTGTTACATTTAGCATATGTGTTTCCAAATCTCCTTGATCTAACTGGCTATAAGAAGAGACTAGATAAAAAAGCATCACTATGGAGCTTCCATAATGTATCTCTACCAATCCTTCCCCTTACAATAAACACTAGAAAACATATAGTCTAGCCTATGTAATCCATCACCTTTAGATCATTTACCTCCTAGCCCTAGTACAAATCCTAATTTTGTAACGAAGCAGGTTAGGCTTTCTTTTGAAAAATGTTTAGATAAGGATCCCCTAAAAAGATTTAGCATAGAAGACCTATTATCTTTCTTTTCCATTGCACCTTGTTTGGGCATGCCTATTGTAAAATCTGATGACCTATACCCAAAACTCGAGTGATTGAAAATAAAAAATTATTTGACTATGAAAAATGTTAAATGTGTCATTTTTATTGTATTTTATTCAAGATGTTATTCTCCTAGCTCCATCATATGAGCAAATTATTAGAGATTTGTGTTTAAAGGTATTGGCTATAACTTGTGTGATGATGTATGATTATTTTAAGTTGTACTTGATGCCTATAATGCGAACCCAATGGTCTAAATATACTTTGTTTCCTTACCTCCACACCGTGGATACAAGCTACACTAATAACCCAATTGTCTAAATATACATTCATAATCTTCTACTTACTAACCCTAATACATATATTCATAATCTTACATTTATAACCATAGTCATCGAATAGTAAATACAAGTGTTGCAAGTGTATTTACAATCTGGTGCAAAATTTTCCATCCATTCAAGGCGTTTTAGATTAGTCTGCATGTTGAAGAATCGATCGGCCTCGATGTAACAATAATGCTCATCCTAGAACCATCTTCTTTCGTGATTCACAAGGGATGGATCGTATAGGTGATTGAGTATCCTCATCATTTCTCTTCTCCACTCATCATCTGTACAGTTCAGCGCAAATGTGTACATTGCTCGAAAAACAAGGAGCTGGTTCCAGGCTTCATTATTCTACCAAAGTTTATTCCTTAACAATCAACAGACTAATTATTACTTAGAATAGTTGGTCTTTAAAACCATAGATATTTTTAATTTCAATTATGCTCTGATACCACATGTCACATGCCTACTTAACAATTCTCTGGCATCACGTTTTAGTGGTCCATCAGGGAACTATTGTCTACGGCTTTTCTTGACACTCGTGAGAATGCATGGAATCTATCAACTAGGTTTCCAAGAGTCCACCCCGTAACGGAAGGTACCGGCCATCCCCACGAGGATCAACCTACAAGATCGAGGTCCTAATTTTGACAACTAAGGTCTCGATGCATCAGATCGCTCCATCCAAGGTGTCCCATAAGGGCTTCTCATCCGACTAGAGCGATCGTAGTTACCCTTAGTTCACAGAGTGCAACACTTTTTTCCAGCAACTGGTTAGGATTCACGAAACCTTAACCAAGTTCTGGCATAGCCGTCGCACCTTTTCCCTAAGATAATTACTGATCAAGGTTTTAAGAAAGAAGCTCCCAGCTTACCGGGACCATCCATTCATAGGACGGATCCGTCAGGGATCTCGCCCACCCGCTTCCCACAAATGGTTTTCTTTACTTTTCTAATTGCCTATCACATTAAGTTATGACATATGAAAGCAACTTTGTTGATTAACCCGTTATCATAGATTCCTCTGCATAATTTTATGGCACAATACAAAGATAAAGAAAATAGTCTTTTGGAAAAACATATTTATTTATTATTTTGCAAAGTTATTTACTATGATTTTTCCCTTTTGGCTACGTAGAAGATAAACCTCCGTTCACAGAAAAATCCCTTTTGTTTGTGCAAAAGAAAAGAAACCCTCCAGAATTTTCATCCCTTCACTAGTATCAAGGACTTCAGGATCCCATCCTGATTTGTATGAGGGTCAGGCAGTTCCTAAGAGTGATCAAGAGAGTTACGGCCAGAGCCCCCCTAGCATTCCCGCCTCCTCTTGCCTAACGGAATCCTCACCGAGCAACCTCTCGTCATCGGGGCCAGTCCAAAGCTCCTCGCAGTGGTACAAAACAATCCCCCTTGGAGCAGGGTTCCGCGTCTAGTTGTTGGGGAGGCATAGCGCGATCTTTTCTCTTATTATCTTGATTATATATTTACAATCAGATCAAACTGCTACAAGCATAATCAATCTTTCCTGTGCAACCACTAATGCATGCACAAATAAAAAAGAAACATCAACAAGTATTTTTAGCATAGGAAGCAGCCCCACCCAAATCTAGGGTTTCTCTTTTAAGGTTCCACCTTATTCTTAGGGTTTCGCTTCCTACTTTCAACTCTTTTTTCAGGATCCGCAAGTTATTTCGTGAATTTGAAGTCTATGTTATCCTTATGAAAAAATTGGTATTTTTGCCATAAAAGAAAATATGGGCATTTATACCTATGGTAGGCAATTTATGCACTACCTTGCCCTAACCCGCACTTAGTAGGATTTCAAATGCTTTTCCAAGTCTGTTTAGACTTTACAATTTGTATCGTCAAATTCTTATCAATGTCCAATAAGTCCTACATACTTTCGATATTTTTTTATTTCCTAATACTGATAGTTTTAGGATTGTCGAGTATTTCATAGTTGTTTTTGCTTCAACATTCTTGATATTTTAGGTAAGGTTTTCTCGCTGACTCATACGTGGGTCAACTCATGATATTGACGCTCTCGCTAATATAATCATCAATATTAACATTGCATATTTTTTTAATAAGAAAATAATTTTTATTTTATTCTACTCTTATTCTATGGTTTAATTGACAATGTCATCGAACTTTCAACGTTATCTAGAAAGTTTTCATTTAGTTATGTTCTAAGTGCAATACTGATTGTTTTTCTAAAAACTTTATTCTAGGCAATGCAAAAATCATAAGTGTAATTTTTTTCATCTTTTAGACATCGAATTATATTACTACGCACGTAATTCATGTGTGTCTAGTATATATTTTTCTATACAATTTTCTATTGATTTAATGCATTGATTATTTCATGGTATTATCTAAATTATTTTCTATAAATTATTATAAAACTCATATGCATCTGTTTATCATTAGAAAAATGAGATAGAGATAGTTACTTTTAGAGAAAAATTATAAAACATTCCATTCACTAATACCGTCGACCTTTTTTTTGTTATTATAATCGCATGCATCATTAATGAAATAACAATAAATATCACGAAATAAACCATAATTAAGATATTTTCTTAATGAAGAAAATATAATCCTTTTCCAAGTGAAAGAGTCTTTTCACTAAATAGTTAATTATTATATTACTTAGGTTATTTTCCTAAGCGGGAGTTCATATGCATTTTCTTTAGAATGCATTCATAATCGTTTAAAGACAAATATAACAATAAGCTTATAAAACATTATTTTTTTCCAAATCAACGATATGTTACCTCTCTCACGTTTACTATAATAACAGGGGTTTCACCAATTCTTACCGTTTCATTTTCTCCATCGGCCGCACATTCTTTGTTTCCCTTTCTCCAAATGGGTTTTTTGAATTTCTACGATCTCGTGGAGCCATGGATGTTAGGGGAATTGATGTGGTAGTTCAGGGAGAGTCACTAGTTGTCCAAAAAAAATTCACTATCGTTTTTTTTAACAATCTGGCTGTATGGGAGGAATGCGTAACAGGGGGTAGGGAAAATGGAAATGAGGTAGAAGAGGGGTATTTTCCTCCTTTAAGGCTCAAGCTACAATGGAAAAGAGAGGTAGAGAAAATTTTCCATCATCACGAGTTCTTCCTTCTTGCTTTCTTTGTGAAGGAGAGGGGATGTATTTATAGGCATGAGGAGGAGTATGTAGTCCACGCATTCTTTTGGCTACTTGTAGAGGCAAGTTAGCTTTTTTTAAATTGCATTTTGATTGTCTACCTGTTGGATGGTGGCATGGGGACGATTTTAAAATGCTTTCTCTCATTTGAGGCTTTAAAAATGTCATGAGTTTTGGCCTATTTTTTCAAAAACATATTTTTTCCTTCAAAATGACTTCATCTAGTGGTTTTTGGCCAGGTTACCTCATGACTTATCTAGTTTATAAAGTCATGCCATACTCTTTGATACTTAGCTTACTCAATATCATGCTTGTTCTTGTGCGTTGTTTGTCTACTGATTAAGGCTTTTGCGATTTGTCTTGCGGTTACGATATCAATGCGATCTTGATGCATTAAATGGAATCAGGATATTACTAAATCAAATATAATGCGGGAAAAATTATGATCAAGCCGTCGTAATATTATTTACGAGATGTGTTTGCTTCTTATTGGTTAGGAACATTGAGGCGTCTTCTTGTGTCCGATTGCGGAATTGATTTAATGCAAGGCTTGATATTAAAAAAATTATGTGTGGTCACTTATGTGATAACTCGACGAGTAATTTTTAAAACATTTCAAGCCTAAATTTGTTTCTTGAGATGAAGTGTTATGGCGGAAATATTACACTTTGTGATTTGGTATGTGTTATTTGTGGGTGATGGTGTCACTATGGCTTTCATGAGGGCTGATTGCTATGGCAACGTTGGTAGCCATAGCCAACAGTTACCAAAATAGCCTTGCACTTACAATAATACCTTTGGAACACATGTATCTTGGGAATGGTTGTAAGGATGTCACTTTTGAGTTCAATAATGACAAGAGATGGATTGATTTGGCCATTTAATTGGAGCAAAATAACTTCTTTATATTCGAGTTTAGCCTTGGGGACCCACTTTTATAGTTTTGATTTGGTTGAGTCACCACATTGATTAGTATGTGATGGTCTTCTTGCACTTGTAGAAGACAATTGAGTAGGGTTTTACCCAACCCTTAACAATTATGCTAGTTGAGATTGAGTTTGTTTGGTGGCATTCGAAGAAATAAGTGTACCCTTGCTAAAAGTTGTGAGGATTTTACATTGGAAAGCTCTAGGTGTATGTATTGTGCATAATAATCAACTATACACTTACTCTCTTGTTTAAATGGATGTTCCAACAATGTATTCTTTCCAACTTCTTCAATGTTAGGTAATACATAGAAGATGATTGCTAGGCTTTCAATCTTGATAATTAAGAGTAATTGACATTATCCCAACAAGGTATAAGGAGTGCTCCCATACTGATTGACCACGGTAGTTAGAATGAGCTAAGTTTCCATGATACTAATCCAATCATCATATATCATGACATTGCAGTTGGCTTTCTTGTCAATTAGGGCATGGATCATGTGTTATCTCTTTGATGTGAGGTTGATTGTAGGATAGGTTGTTGGTATAGGGTCATCCTCTTCTAGATCAAGTTTTGTAATTTTAATTGATGATAGAAAATGGAAAATGGAGACATCATTGGTGGTTCATGCAATGGGTGAGTGGATGGATAATACTATGTAATATAATTGCCATTAAAAAAAGTTGACGCCCTCTCCTTCAACAGTCTCAAGTTCAATGTTGGTTATACTAATTTGGCATATGTGAAAAGGGCTGAGACATTTGAATTTCACCTTTCATTTATGGCATTTAATGGAGTAGGGATACACTACGTCATTCATCTCAAAGTCTCTTTACTTGATGTGTTTGTCAGAGTAAGCTTTCCATCATGCTTTTTTGTAGACCAAGACATACATTGCTAGTATTTGTGTCTCAAATAGCCATTTGAGTCCAAGCTTCTTAACCATCCCATTGTTTTTGTATAGCCATCCTCAAGCTCAATCGTTTGGTCCAAGCTTCTTAACCATCCCATTGTTTTTGTATAGCCATCCTCAAGCTCAATCGTTTGGTCCAAGCTTCTTAACCATCCCATTGTTTTTGTATAGCCATCTTCAAGCTCAACACAAAAAATGGCCATTTGAGTCCATCAATCATTTGTTCCAAGCTTCTTAACCATCCCATTGTTTTTGTATAGCCATCCTCAAGCTCAACACAAAAAATTATACTAGTATTATGGTGTCGGTACCATAAGTAAATTTGAATGGGGTTTGATCAATGGCCATTTTGTAGGCTATATGCTTAGACATGTTTTCTCTTTAGTAACAAACACTCTAAACCCATGTCTACTCTCTCTCTCTCTCTCTCTCTCTCTCTCTCTCTCTCTCTCTCTCTCTCTCTCTCTCTCTCTCTCTCTCTCTCTCTCTCTCTCTCTCTCTCTCTCTCTCTCTCTAGCTACCCTCTCTTTACTTTCTTATTCTAAAGTGTGAGATTCTTTCCAATACAATAAAATAAATGAAAACTTCAAATTTACTATGAGTGTATCTTAAAGTGTGAGAAAGCATCTAGCATAATAAAATAAACACTTAACTATTACATTCATGGTAAAGATTGAAAATTTTCTAACATATTAGAATGGTAATACTTCAAAATCGTTTAAATATGCCTACTTCATATAATAATTTTTATTTAAAACTCTACACTTTTATTCTAATATAAAATATTACTTTGATTTAATATTTATTAATTTAATTTAATATACCTATTTATTATTAATTAAATAAGCTAAATTAATCTTGCTATTTATTTAAACTAATTTATTTACTTTAACTACTTTGACTCATTTTATTATTTTAACTTATTTATTTATTTATTAAAATTAGTAATTGATTAATTTTAAAAATTAAATAATTAAATTTTAATTAAATACTAAATAATCACTAGCAATTTTTTAAACCAATATTCCATTTTGAAGACTTTTTCTTTCAATGAGCCTTTTGCCAACTTCCTGCAAGCTCAAGCTAAATCCTTGAACATAATGCTCACACAGCTTATGAAAATATGAGGCATTTGCAAACTTCCTGCAAGCTCAAGCTAAATGCTCGAACACAATGCTCGCAAAGCTCATGAGAATATGAGGATCTATGGGGTATATAAACATAGATTTTCAAGGAAAAGCATTTTGGTGGAAGGCTTTGGATAAAAAAGACGAGGTTTAGGTCATCCACTTTGATTCACTACCATTTTTGTCGTGTCAAGAGTTCCTTGAGAGGTTTTAGATTTGTACTAGGGTAATCCATGCAATTCTCTCTTCAAAAGCTCTAGAATCTTCATTAGTTCTAGTTTACTAGCAATAACATGATAGCTCATGTGTGGCATTACATCTATACTTCTTGCCATCATATAGATCAAATCTGGAGGGCAGGGCCTAGTTTGGGTGTTCGTCGCCCTTCCTTTCTTTCCTAATTGCTTTTTCTATCAATTGCTCACTTGTAGTCATCCTCATCGTATGAGAAGAGCAAGTCAATGGTTGTAAGAATGTGCATTCAATTGCACTCGTCCTCTTGGCAAGGGATGTACTTTGTGAGTGCGTTGTCATTTGGTGTGGTTTTAGAATCACCCTTCAACATTGTTGAGATGGCATCTAACTCAATAGGTGATGTCTTCCGATTGCCAAAGAACATCAAGCCATTGCCCCAATCCTTGATTGCACATGCATTTCTAATCCATGGTCTACTCAACAAGATATCATAATCAACTTCCTTCATGACAATAAGTGTCACTAAGAATTAGCCACATGCAATCTTGATTGGTCAGTCCTTCAGCAACCCAAAAGGCCTAACATTCATTTTTTTGGACAATCTGACATTAAAGCAAGTAGTTTTCTATGGGTGTATTTCCTAGCCTACAAAATTGTGTAATTGAGGAACATAACCCTAGTGTCAACAAGTCCCTTTGTGGTTTTGTCACCCAAATGTGGAAGAACTGCTTGCATTTCACTACCTTCCTAGAAGGCATTGACTTGCAAGGCTCCTATCATTGGATTCAAGGTTAGACTTGGTATATATGTTTCATTATATTCTTACATGATTCCTACTTTTGGTTATATTGGTCCTTATATCCATTCCTTTAGCACTTTCCAAAGCACATGACTTTGTTTTAGTAGTGTTTTAGTAGCAATTGTCCAAATGGTAAAGAGACTAGCATCAAATTCAAAGATGTAAGAAGATTGGCATTCAGTCCTCCATGCTTATGCCCTCTAACATTCAATCTCCATTGCTTTGTGCTTGTAAGATACATTGTTGATTAGTTCTTGGTTATGGCATTTGATTTTCCTTTCATTCAATGTAGTGGGGGATAAAGGTGGTGACTAGTCATGCAGCCCATTTTCTACTATGTATTCTACATCCCACTGATGTGATTGTGCTTCTTTGACCTAGTTTCTCACCTTTCTACTATTTCCAACTATTGCCTTGGTTTTGGATAATCTCAATCTTGGGAGTCCCCTTTTCTTTTACCTTTGAAAATGTTTGTACCTGTGCATCAAGGATTTGCTTTCCCTTAAGTAATGTTGTAGTGATGTTTATTTTTAGGGTGCATTTTTCTTCCCCTCTCTTTTTTTGCTTATTTCGATTATTCTTCCCTATCAAGGATACATCTAGGTTGCTAGGAATTGGTACTAAGATGCCATATTATTTCACTTGGCTCTAGGCACTACATTATGAGGTATGAGGGTGGCACCATTGTCTAGGGATACCATGCTAACAAGTTTGAGTGGCACTAACGGCATGACTGTCAAGCTAGTGGAAGATTTTTTTCTAAGGAAATCTATGTATCGATGCATTACACCACACTGTAATATCTTAAATCTGCCCTACATTTATTAGATTGTTATTTCTTAGGGCATCTCAATGAAATATGACCTAGATGGCCAAAATTCGGTCAAAAGTCAAACAAGTGAGGGATTCCTACACTCCCCCCCATCCCTCAACCTCTTTCTTTGCCCAAATACATAATTGGAACTAGTCTAAGGTACATGAAGTTAAGGTAGCATTCCTCTTCACAAGTGATGATGGGTCCAGTTGGTCTAGATATTCCCACTGCCACTAGGTATTACAAATCTTTGCTTGTTGGGCACTATGAGTGCCAATGGCTTTGCTTCCATAGTTGAATGGTCTATTCAAATGACAAAATGGTTTTGGGTAGTGGTATGGATAGGGCAACCTTTTAGGCAGCCTAACAGTGCATGGCTTTGTGTCTATACCTTTCACAAGTTATACAAGTGTGCAATTGAAGATGAGGACATTCCATCAAAACATCATTACCTCCACAAAGAATGCACTATGTGTGTGGTCTCATACATTGCTTGAATGCATTTTGAATATTTGCAAGGTCCATCTCAAGACCTACCATTTCTTGAGTGAGGTTTGTATCTTTCCCTTTGTCTTGCACATTCAAGAGATGCTACTAACTGTGAATTGTGGATATTTGTTGTATTTGGTGATGATGCCTCTACCAACTAGATAGCTTTAGTGTTTCTTTCTTTTAGTAGGTCATTGACACACATTGCTTCTTCAAAAACCTTTGTCAATGTCTCTATGAAAACTTGAATTGCTAGCCATCGATTTGTATAGTTCTTTGTTTCTAATCTTGTTAATAAATACCATGGAAATAGCCTTTTGCACGGGGCTTTTAGTCATATTTGAGTCCTCTTGTAGAGACTTCAAACATGGGTGATATAGTCACAGATTTCTTCCTTGTCCTTCTCACTTATTATCAAATTGTTTGCAGAGGTCATTTCTAAGAATCTCTTAATAAAGAGGTCCTTGAGCACATCAAAATCATTGTGTTTGGCTTCATTTAAGCTAGTGAACTAGAATCTTTCTTTCTCTTCTAGACCTAGCCCAAAAGCTTGTGCTCATTTTCTGAGTGTTGGAGGTTGTTGGCCTCATAGACTTGTTTGAGCTTCCATGAAGCTATAAGGATCATCCCCTACTTTATGCTTTTTGATATTTTTCTTGGTTGGTTGGTATTAGGAGCCATTCCTAATATAGCTAGGATTAAGGCTAGTAAATGCAATACTACTTTATTCATTGACTGATTTGTCTAGCATTGATCATTAACTGGGAGATGAGGTCCACTTCAAGGGTTATTTAATTAGGGGAACTTGTCCTTTATCCAGTTCTTCTTGCTAATTCTAAGAGTAGGCTAGGGTGAGGTCCACTTGAAGGATTCTTTCCCTAGCAGAATTTTCCCTTGACATAGTTCTTCTTGCATTGCTGAAAGTTCAATGTCCAATGCCTACCAAGTTGTGTCCACTATGTTTCAAAATTGTTCTCGTGCTCGCTAGGGCTCTCAAGCCATGCTAATGCACATTAACACCATTCACTAAGGGTGGTTGTCCACTTCCTTCCATGCAAATATTATTTTTGGAAAATTTTGTGACACCACTTTTATAGGAAATAGAAAAGAGATCAAATTAGGAGAAACTCTCTATAAAAAAAGATGCAAGAATTAGGAAGGGAAGAATTTAGGTGGGTGGTGCTTAAGTGATGAAGATGGAAAAAAAGGGCATACTTGGGAAAAAGAAATAAAATGCACTAATATTCCATAGAGGCATATGTAAACAAAATTTCAATATATTTAAATGAAATAACAACCAAGAAAATAAGATAAAACATGGATGGAGTAGAAAGCTCAGATATAGGTAAAATAAAAAAAATACAGGCCAATACTAATTTTGATATGTGTTGAGTAAAATAATAGCTAAATGAGTTTGTAATTAGTTCTAGATTCAAGGTGAAATGCTCTTTAATGAAAGTGGTAGTATTGTCCTATTGACATCTTTTAATGAATGGTTGCTACTATATCATTGAGAATTGTTTGCATCTTCCATAAAGAAATATTCTAATTAAAATATGTGCTCCTAAATTCACATTGGATCAATCAACATTGCACCTTCCTAAGGGCCTCACCAAACTCCATCATCCAAGCCAATTTTTACATGCATACCAACATCTAGATAGGGGGTCACACAGTTGAAGGTTCCCCCTTATGGTGCAATAAGAACTAGTGATCTGTACTTAATTTTAACAAAGTGAAACACAAATTCAAACTTCTCTTTCTCCTATCACCTTCCCATGTGTTCATGTGAGATTGTAACCATCAACAAACACACATTTCATTCATTGCTAAGACTCAAGCATTCAAACTTCAACCTTTTTAACATGCTCATATTTTTATATCTGAGTGTGTTTTCTCAGGAGTGTGGATGTTGAGGGCAGAAATAGGACCAAGCATGAGTGCACACTAAACTCGGGGGTGAGAACTTAGAAGGCAATGGAGCTGGGTAGGTCATAGTCAAACTTCCCTCTTTTCACCTTCTTATGCATTCATGTGTTCAATAGGCCCAAGCACTAATGGGCAAAGTCTACGCTAGGTAAAACCACCCTTTGGTGAATCAAAGGGAAGCAACAAAGAAATAAAAAAACAAACAAACAAACAAAGTGGAGCTAGAATGCTTTGGCACTTGAACATGCAGAAAGATTGGCCCCAAAACATGACACCCCCTTGCAATATTTCGCATTTGGTCCTAAAATGGTACACAAATCCATTGTGAGTATGATGCGGTAGCCATCCAGGTCCTAGTATTAACTATATACAAGGTGGTTACCCTTTGGAAGGGTTGATCTTTTTGTATTTATAGCTCTTTATGAGCAAAACTAAGAATTATAAAATATTTGGAATTATCAAGAAAATTATTTTGGAAGGAATGCTTCACTTGCTTTATCTATGGGTTCCAGACAAAGAAGTGTAGCAAACCCTATGCTAAGAACTAAGTAACGAAGATGGCTATATATGTCACATAATGTACATAGTAGCAAGTCTTATTTAGATAAAAAACAAATGCTAGGGTACATGTTTGGAAAGCGGGTGAGTCCAATGGGAGCACTTGATGGTTGGGTGGACTCAATGAGTTGGATGTTTTCCCAACAAGGAAATAGGAACAACTAAACTGTGACTACCTAGGGTCAAGGTCTTAGATCTTGACTATCTAGGGTCATTGGGTCCTTTTCCAACAAGGAAATAAGAACAACTGAGCTCTGAGTACCTAGGTTCAAGGTCTTAGATCTTGACTATCTAGGGTCAAGATCTAGGGTTAAGGAAATAGGAATAGATGTACAATGACTACCTTGAGTCAAGGGTCTTAGATCTTAACTAAGCATCATTTTAAGAGGCTAGAAAGATTATATCGAGGTTGAATTATTGCCCCCTCATCTCTCACTCTCTTTGAATCGAGTGTGGTGATTAGTCTACTATTAGCTAGGTTTGATTGCAAAGGGGTTTCCTAATTGGTTCCTTGTTGCTAGAGCTACTAGAGACTACTAGGTCATAAGTCCCTTAGGTCAATCCTCATGTAATGGAGCCATATCACTCCATTTTAATGTAAATCTAGGGCCTCCTAGTTGGGAAAGTATAATAATCTAATGGATTTTGAGTGGTGTCTAGTGAGAAAGACCCTAAACAATATCCTCCTAGACAATGTCTTAGGGTGGGGGTATGTTACACCAAATTCCTCATTCACACTCACTCCTTCACTCTAAAAAATGTGCACAAAAGGATGAGATAGAAGCAAGGAAAAGTATATCACTCAAAGTTGGATACATAAGAATGAGTTCTTCTAGTTACTTCTCAATTTTAATACATTTAAGGGTTGTCGACAAGGTTGAGTACCTCATGCACTTTTAAAGCTCATAAGGTACCCAACAAATGGGTACCTTATGAGCTTAGGAGTGCCAACAAAGGTCCCTTATGCACTTTTTATGCTGTGCTTACATCTTAGGTTGATTGGACCAAACTTAAACCAAAATAAATAGCAGTTTTATATCCACAATTCTCACATATGTTGTGGGTCGTCTAATCTAAGTTGGGGAGATGTTACAATTTTCATGGGAGAGAGCTCTACTCTCACATAATGTCACATTAATAATAGCATTTATGAATCCATAATTCATTGATGGGGCAATTTAGGATTATCTACTATGAATGCATAATGCCTATTAAATTCTACACCTTGACTTGCATACTTTTGCTTTGATTTGACCTAAATTTTGCATTCTTCTTTGCTCTTAAAGATTAAGAGCTTGTTAAGCTAATGTCTAGTTGTGAGAGTGATATTCCTTGCTCTCAAAGGGGACTTCTTCTCCTCTTAACAATCAAGAACCTAAGATGCTTCATTACTAACATTGACAAATTTGGAATAAAAACCTTTATTGTATGCAACGTCTTCTACCATATCCATCACCTTTTCCACACCTAACATTATTCTGTTTGCAATTTGAACAAGTAAGATCCATGATGTGTATAGATCCATGCATATGCATATAATGAGAGATAGCTATGTAGAAACTACATGGTGGAGTAGATAAAATCTAAGCAAGGGGTACAAAACACATAGTGAGTATAAGAAGAATAGAAACTGCTTTAATTTCAAATGAACTGAAACAAAGATGGCTCTATCCACCTGTGCACTTACATTATGAAGCTTAGATAGTGATCCAGATAGATGATAGGTGAAGAGCTTAAGGGTAGCTTTCGAAGAACTTTGATTGGGTGAAAGATAGATCAATGATGGATTTGAAAGGGTTGTCCTTTTATAGCTCAGGATGAAGGTAGTCTAGTCAGCTTATTTGACCATATTATGAACCTTTCCTAGTCAACTAAGACATATTTCCTTTACTGTTGGGTGGGGGGTGTTGCTCTTGGACCCTTGTTAGGGGTGTCATTGGCCCCCCTGAGACCCCCTAGCCAGGGGCCGCTTCTCTAGCCCTGGGATCCCAAAATAGGGGTCCCTGATAACACCCACATCTCACAACTTGATTCATTGTGCCTAGAGTTGTTACTAGCATAATTGATAATAACCAAGAAATATGCGCAAATAGAGGCACAAAAGTGTTCTCATCGTTAAAACATCTTTTTGTATGATGATCCATTGCAAATGTAACTCTTGTCAAAAAAAAGTTTATGAAGCATGTAAAAATTGTGGGTCCAAAGCTCACACTATAAAATGTTGAAGGAAAAGGAAAGATCAAACACCTTTTGTCTCATGCTAAAATGAAAGGGTCTTTAGACCTCACCCAAAATGTATGCAAGATCAATTTTATAATATCAAGAAAGGAAAAGGAAGATACTTGTTGGGTGATTTGGGAAGGTGGGAGGCTGAGGTGGTTACAACCTCTCTCTTCCTTTATCTTCTCCTTTCAAGCTTCATTTCTCTCTCTCATTTTGGCACAACATTTGCCTTCTTATTCTTGCTTCTTTCTCTTGTGCTTCATTGCCTAGTCTAATTGAGAGTGAGGAAGAGGAAGAGGGTAAGGACAGAAGAAATTTCCAATTTCTTATGTGCCTCTCTCTTGCATGTTTTGAGGACATGAATTCTTGGTGAGAAGGAGAGTTTTCTTGCAGTTTTTTGTGGCCAACAAGTGTACTTGTAGCCTCTCTTGACTGATTTGTGGTTCGTTTGGTGTTGTGGTAGGGTACTATTCAATAACTATTCTATCTAACCCAAAGTCTAGATCCAAAAATATCACATTTCTACCATCTGGTCACATAGACCTCATCTGACATACAAGTTAGGAATCAAACAATGTTAGTACTTACACATGGTTTCTCCTCATAGTGGGGGCCTTACAACTTAGAGCACCATGGATCATTGATGGTGCATTCTGAGGGTGGGGCATTGAGTATATCTAATATCCCACCTCAATGTCCCTCAGCTGCATCCTCCTAGTGAACTTGAAGAAGATTCATTGTAAGAGCTTTGGTGAAGATATCTGCTCCATTCTCCTCCATTGGACAATAGACAAGATCTAGTATCCATCCTTGATCAAGTCCTGCACAAAGTGATATTGGATCTCAATGTATTTGGTGTGTGCATGAAAAATTGGATTTTTGGCAATGGTGATGTAACTTTGGTTATCACATCTTAGCACTATTAGATCTTCATCATGTACTCCCATATGCTATAGGATCCTCCTTAACCATACTACTTCACATGCACCAAAACAAGCCCCCTTGTACTCTCTTATAATGCAATCCAGACGGTTCAAATTTGCTTGATTTTGTCTACTATAAATAGCCAAGATACCACCAAAACCAAGGCAAAATGACCACAAACTGATAGCTAATGATGCTGCCCACCAAGTACCATCAAAAGTACATAAAATGAGGATGATTCAGCATGAAAATTCCACATCAATCCGATACATAACTGCTTGCTGTAATAAATTACAGTCAAGTACAATCAAAGCAAACTGTAGGCAAAATCAATGCACCAAGTCAACCACTAACTATCAAAGCATAACCAGCATCAAGTGGGCATAAATCAACATATGAAAGTCATACGGACATCGAGCAAACACCCAAGCATGTCAAACGAATCCGTTAGTAAGCTGGCACACCCCCTGTATAATAGGGCAAAATGTACACAACACTGGCAAGACATGACACAAAGAGGTATATGCTCAAGGAGTGCAAAGCCCAAATTAGCCCAAGTACATGTATGCGGACCATGGCATATCAACCATGCAACATCCAAGTGAAGAAAATCCTAGTCTCAAAAGACTCAAAGCTCAATAGCATAAACCACTTGCTCAATGTCTGTCAAACATCCAATGATGCTCCCACTAGCACAAAAGCCGTATGGATCAAGCCAATAAGCTCAAGAAAGGCATATGGGAGCACCAGTGACTTCAATTAGAGCATCCATAGACATCAACTGTATCCCAAATAAAATTCTGGCAAACCAAGAAATATCCCAAGTAAGTTCTGGGAAGCCAAATGCAAGCCAAGACAAGGCACTAGTAGCAATCGGCTCCAAACAATGCAACTAGCATGTAGTAGTGGCATAGGCCAAGCATGTCAAGACCGGTCAGACATAGGTAACATACATGCCATATGTACATCCAAGATGGAGCATCAAATGCATTACAAAGCCAATATTAAGCTCAAATGAAGATCCGAAACCAAAGACAAGCTCGATGTCATACCCTAAAGGTCAATACTTCATTGCATATCCCAAAGACATAACCCGAAACCAATATGCATAACCAAACTGGAGGTAAAATAATCTGTCAACCAAGGTAGCATAAATCCCAACCAACAACGAAGTGTCCGCATCCAAATCAAGGCTCAATATTTCTCAAATAGCATATCCGGGCATAAACCATGATGATCAAGCATCAATACATCCAAGAGGACACCCGAATATCAACAAAGAGCACTATGCATGAGCCGTCCTGATAAAACCTTGCTGCCCAAACAATGTACAACAGTAAATCCCTGCATAAATCGAGCTATGGAAGCTCAAACCAAGTCCCAAAGCATCTCAAAACATTGGACAAACATCCCCAAAGCATCTAGGCATGAAATACCAAGCCTCAAGAGCATCACATAAGCTAAGAGCATGACATTTTCTTGCTGTAAATCAACTCAAATCTTGCCTAAATTGGGTTTCGGATGCCCGAGATATGAGAAAAAATGGGATTTTTGAGCCAAATTTTAAAATAGGTGCAAAAAAAATGTGAGCTACTATTGTGGGGCCTGCTGGTTATGCTGAGGATAAGGGGTAAAATGGGGGCATACAAGGTGCCCAATGAAGCTAAGGAACACATGCAAAGAGCCTATGAGGGCCGAGGAGAGGCGGGAGATGAAATCTTACCTCAGCAGGGGGAAGAAGCCATGGCTGGCATTGAAGCTCCAAGCTCTAGGTCTTCAATCCGGGCTGCCAAGCTCCATGATCAAGCTTTGATTCAAAGCTCTGATACCAGGTGAGAAGGATCAAAGTTATCTTGGAAGTGAGCTATAATGGCAGAGAGCAAGAGCAAGAAGAGAGAGAGATACAAATGGGAACTCCAATAGTCACAATGTGTGACCGGGACTTCCTTTATTCAAACTATCACTAAAATAATAAAGAATAAAATGACAGTACTGGGCACTTGCCACCTGCAGTGTGCAGTGGCGGGTACTGTCAGTGTAGTAATACACGGGCGGCTATGCAGAGATGCCTCCACCCCCAATACTATCCACTACCAATATCAGTGAATCGTTATGTATGTCTCTTTCCGCTTCCTTTCTACATTGTGGCAATTAGTTATTGACCGTCGAGGAGATCCTTTCACTTCTTCAAAAGGAGACATCTACCCCTTTGGTGTCCAACAAAATTATTACTAGTTCTGGGGTTTCTCTTGCTCATATCTCCTCTCCGGTGTGGAAGCAACTATGCCAGTTCCTACAAGATAGATGCATGTTCGAAAATCTTGCTTCCAAATGTCTGTTGAAGGAGCTTTTTATCGTGTCTGTTCGGATCCTTGAGGGAGCCAAGTTTAATTGGGTTGCATTCATGTTAGCCAAGATGGGTCAACATTTTTAGAGAGTCAGAAAAGGTCAAGGTAGTAATGTTTCTTATGGTGTCTTTCTTCAAAAGATTATTACTTTTTCCCCTCCTCCTGGTGGTGTGCCAGTGGTGGTTGATCCTGCTCCTCTTCTGAAGTAGCCTCCACCTTCTATTCCATCTCCTCCTCCATTACAACTAAATTTTGATATGAAGGATTAGCCACCTTCTAGGTTCTTTCGAACTAAATGTAGACGTACCACATAGCCGTCTAGTCCTTATTTAGCTTTAGTTGCAAATCCTCCTATGCAAGACACTATCCCTCCTATTTCTAGCAGTTCCCTCCCTTCATCCCTATCTTGTCCTAACTTATTTGCTGCCCAAAGGGATGGATAGCTACATTAGCATATTTCCTCTTCTTTATCAACGATGATGGGGCTAGATCTTTTTGCTTTCCTAGTTGATTTCTGGCATCTAATCCACATTGGAGACTTTCCTTTTTTCCTATCTTCATTCTATTTACACATGGTTTTATAATTCATTGCAAGACAAAGTTGAGTCAGTTGAGTAAAGCCTTGGAGGACTTAGCATCTGAAAAAGATATCCTCAATGACATTCATAAATAGATGGCTAATGCTACTGCTTTGATGGATTCCCAGCAAGCCCAAATCAAAGAGTTAGAAACTAAAGTAGCTACTTTGGAAGATGGGAATATGCCTTTAACTCAAGAAAATAATGTAGCTCTTGAGTAGATGATAGAGTCAGCTCGTAAGTTGGGTACTTGTGAGGGTGAATTGCAACATTCCCAAAAGTCTAAGGTGTGTGATGGGTTTTTTGCTAAAGTAGAAAGCCTTCACCAAAGAATGAACTGTGTGTAGGATGACTTTACCTGCTATACTGAATTGGTGCCACCTCCCCCCTCCTTTTGGATTAAGTATATAATCAACAGAGGTTTGCCTTGTATATTTCTTTAAGAAATGTGGTTTTGGAACCTCCAGAGGATGGGTGGTCAAATCTATGGACTGCAGATTTGATGAGAGCTGTCTTTGATAGATTTGTGGATGAGCTAGTTTCACATGAAACCCAGTTATTATCTTTTATGTATCTCATAGGACATCTGCACATTCCTGATGAGGAGGATCTGAATGTTTCTATGGGGGATGTCATTTTGCAAGCAGTCATGTATGTTCATTCAGTGGAGCTCTTATTAGCAAAAAGCTTGAAGACTTATCATCAGCAGACATCTTGGTGTCGAGGGCATGCTTGGCTTCCGCCTTTGGAGGATAATGCTTTAGAACCTCATCATTTACAAAGTGTCTTTTATAAGTCTGATATCCAGCCATTGCAAACTCAATTGCTGAGCTATATTATTGATCATCCATTGTTTACCGATTCCTTTTTTCAGGCTCTTAATTTTCGTTGTTCTATTTATCCATTGGATCTTACTAATCTTCTTTCATATTCTCTCATGTCCTATTGCTTTTCTTTATATGTTTCCCTGAATCTTTCTTCTAGCCCTGATACTATTCCTCTTTTATCCTTTACTCCTTCTAAATCCCTTGATATTCCTGTTTTTACTATCTATCCTTTTATTGCTGATCCTACATCGTATTGCTCGGGTGCATGTTCAATCTGAGGATACTTTTGTATGCCTTGCTGCTCACTTTTGTTGGTTTCTTGCTTTCATGCATCAACAATCTCATCTGAATATTCAAAAGAGTATCCCATAGCTAATCATAAATCCAAATGTGGACATGATTGTTGCTCAAATGGATGTCTTATATTACTTTGCACAGGCTTTCCCTACTAGGTTCCTTATTTTGCAGGAAAGGATATGTTGTTTATAGTTCCTACAAAATGTACCTCAATATTTTGTAGATGAGAGTAAAGCTTTTGAGCATCTCAAGCTTAGCATGCAGTTTAAAAAGAAATATCTTTGTCATACTTTGAAGTGAAGACTTTTCTTGGCGTAGCATCTTTTCTGAATGGAAAAAATTTTTCTTTGCTCTCCATTTTTTGGGGGCACGTGGCATTCAAACTACGTGGTATTGTGCATGTGTGAGTTTTGAGTATGTTATGTGATGTATGTGGTGTGGTGTATTATCCTCTTATGTGGAGTTGAAGATGAAGATGGACCTGATTGAGAAGCTGATGGATGGTGGTTCATGATTCTATTTGATTGATGGACAAAAGAAACCTTTTATATCCTTTATGAATTTGTCATGATTTGCTATTGTTTATAAGATCTGTTAATGGATAAAGGGTTTTCCTTTCATTGTATGCTTTCTTAGATACAGGTTATAAGTTGGGGTCGTGGTTGGGTAGTTTATTGAAGATTCTAAGGAAGATTGAGTTGAGCTCTTTGATGAAATTTTATTCCCTTTTTCTTAGGCCATGAGGATGCTCCCTTATTAAGTGTGGGGATATGTTGAATGCTGAAATGACTTGGTTTTTTGGTTAATTTTTGTTGTTTTTGAGACCTAAATGGTTGATTTTTTATGTATTTTGAGTGATGATTGATTGTTTTGAAAGTGTTTGAAAGTATTTTGGATGAGTTTGATTATGTTTTGAAAGCTCGTGATGATTTTCAATAGAGATATGAGGCTTTGTGATGTTCTAATAGGTTCTGTTGAGGTTTTGATAGCTTCTGTTTAGCTTCTGTTTTGTTCTATTTATCTTCTATATGAAGCATGGAGTAATAATTGATGAAACTTGAGGTTTTTAAAGCTCATTGAATGGTTTTGGATAGTTTTGAATGGTTTTAGTATGCATTGTGTGGTTTTGATGCTTTTTGTTGACCTTCTGTAAACCTTCTATTGAGCTTCTGTGGAGCCTCTGTTCCTGTTCTGTTCTGTATACCTCTGTAAGTGTTCTATGGAATGTATGTGAGACTTTGGGAAAGTTTTATATCCTTGGAAAGAGGTGAATGAAAGTTCAAAAGAGGTCAATGAAGTGGAAGAAGTAACTGCTGAAGACTCAAGAGAAGACTAGAGTGAAGTGATAGTGATGAGCTATGAGGAGTCACTGTAGTGGCTCTGGTGACTTTTATATCAAACACACATTTTGGGAGAGGTATTCATAACAAAAGAAGGATTATTATGAGTGATTATTGATTATTTTAGTGATTATATGATGTGCTATTGATTTATTGAGAGAGAGAGAGAGAGAGAGAGAGAGAGAGAGAGAGTCAAATATAGCCAATTCTATGCAAAACAATGTATCTACATGCGAGAAATTGTGAGAGAAATCTATGAAAACTTTGAGGATGAATCATATGTGATATCTTTCCATTCAAAGTGGAGCATTCTTTTGTGTTTTCTATGTCTATCAAAGAATTCTATGAAGAACATGAAGAGAATGATGGATTTTGTTAACTATTAAAGCCATGGGGGAATTGTTTCTATGAAGCTACATGAATATTTCTTGTTCTTGGTGTTGTTTTCTTTGTTGTGATTATATAAAATATGGAAGAGATAGTTTTTAATGTTATAAGATAGATTTTCTTACAGTAGAAACCCTATTTTCTTGGTGTTCCTTTTGGGGCTCCACCCGAAAGCTATGAAAGAGGTGTTTTTTGCAAGAAATGAAATGATCACAGATCAAGGAGCTAGAGTTTTTCTAGATGCATTTCAACACTGAGACTCTAATGCAAGTTTTCATTTTTCGATCAAAGTTTGTTTGACCCCCCATTTAATGGCTGTAGATTTTGTCATTATGAAGTAGCTACCTGGTGACAGAGGCTAGGGTAATAGATTTTGATGCCAAAAAGCCGCCCATTAGTTCGGATCGCAAAATCGAGGCCATTTGCCCCTCTGTCCCACACTTGAAACTACTTGCAGGATACTGTGAACATGCGAGGGTGAATAAATCTCTTTAAGATTAAAGACTAATAATGCTTAAAACAAGCACAGTCATCAAGAAACATCACAAGATTGGAGGGGGGGAGGGAAGGGGCACCATTTTTTTGATATCGGGACCAAAAATGGGCCCGACACTGGCTCTACATCTCTAGCTAGGCCTCTAAACTCACCTAAACAACCCCACGGTTTTGCGGCTAGGAGTGTATGGATACTATGAACTAATTGAACCAAAGAATGCATTTGTAGATACTATTTCTAAAGCGTAATCCAATGTGTTGCCCTTCCCGACTCCAAGCAATTGGAGTTCCCAAACTTAACGGTGGCTAGCACCTCATATCACATACACAAGAACCAACCCCCAGTTGATTGTTGTGGCCCCACCATGGTTCTCATATAACCCACGGATTAGCCCTAGGATCTGCCATTTCAACATGTAACACATGTAAAACATAGTCCTCTCTTAATATTCGTTCTAGGAGATAATTCAATCCTTATCAAATGAAGCCCCAAAGGAAACGACCATCTAAAGCTACACCTTTGGGAACCTTGCACTCAATGTGGGTCGAATATTTGCAAACAAGTCCTATGCATCCAAGAGGTAATTCTCATGATACCACGTATTGAATGTGGATGCAAAGTGAATGCTATTAAGTGCACAAACAATAAACTTATAGATCAAACAGGGTGGATCATGCACTAACAATTCTTTTCATAACTTCAACTTAATGCAATGCATCATTGCTAAGGCAGCATCGAAGTGATTCGTGCTGGTGTCCTTCTTTAAAAACTTAAAACAACCAAATCCTATTATGTTTTTGCATTCATTGGTAGGTGTAAAGAGTATTTTTATGTGCTTTGTGTATATAAAAAGTGATAAATATGCACTATAACATAAAGAGTGGGGATAAACTTAGGCTAAACCTCATGCCCTAGTCCCACCATACATTCACGAATATATCAATAATTTTTTATATTTTTTCCATGCATAAAATCTATTTTTCTTTCTTTTTCTTGATTTATCTTATTATTTATTATTGGTTTTTCTACTTTTCAGATATGTAGGGCTTGCACAAACTAAGAACGAGTATTATAATTCATATGACCCATATGAATACCAAAAGAACCATAAAAAAATATAAAACCCTCAATTTTTTCAAAATGGAATAGTAAGAATCAACCAAGAATTCCAAATTTTCAAGTATCAGAAATCATATTCAAATATTTGAAATCTTTTTCTGAAGAATGCGTGAAAGATTCATGATAAAACGACAAAATTGAACACTTACGTGTTTATTTTAATACGAATCCACACTTATTTCAAAGTTGGGAAGCCATTGACTCTCTTCCATGGCCGCTAATGCATCCTCAACCTTCGATTTACACTCCTTAACACTTCAGCATCATGACACATCCAAAATCTATCACTTCAAACCATCCCCCTCTCACATAGATTGAGCCATAGGAACAAGGTGCAGAGAGGAGAGAGAAATATTGATTTTTGAGGTTTTGAATCAGTGCATCATTTTCCTTGATTTTTGAAGTGATTGATGGCAAAGAAATTTTTTATCTCAACTCCAAGAGGGTTCCCCTCACTTCTCTTGATCAAGAAATTCCATTTTTCCAAGAATTGAGGGAGCGCAAAAAAAACGGCTCTCCCTCTTATGTTTCCTTTTTGGGGCTTTAAGCACTCTTAAACTTCATTAGTCCTTTTAATCATTAAAAAAACCGATTCCAAACTTTGTATTCACACTTCAGACAAGTATTTTCGGCCTAAACAGAGGGCCAAATGAGATGGGAATCGCAAAAAAGATTCGACGGTTAGCTTTGTGGCATTGAAATCTATAAACTTGACCTTCATCACGTTTCCGTTTTGGGGCTTTAAGCCCTCTTAAGCTTCATTACTCCTTTTAATCATTAAAAAAACTAGTTCCAAACTTTGTATTCACACTTCGGGCAAGTATTTTCGGCCTAAACAGAGGACCAAACAAGTTGGAAATCGCAAAAAGGATTGGACGGTTGGCTTCGTGGCATTAAAATCTATTATCTTGGCCTTCGGCATGCTCTTTTCAGCTCTCAAATCGAAGTTGGTTCATAATGCCAAACCTTGCGGGGATTAAATGGGGGTCAAATGAGCTTTGATTGATGAACACAAAGACTTGCATTGGGTTTGTGGCATTGAAACATATCTAGGAAAACTCTAGCTCTTTGATCTACAAATGTTTCATTTTCCACAAAAAAATTGCTCTTTCATGCCTCTAAGGGTCTTTTTCCACTTTAAATTGGCTTAAAAAATCCGCTCGCATTGGCGACCACAGGATAGGGTGACTCAGCCCGTCGAATCCACGAATTGACATACACATCAATGGACCATAAAAAGAGCATCAAGCTACTTCAAAGAAGAATACACAACAAAACACAAATACATCTCTCACCCTACCCCCTGACCAAATCAAGGTATGAATACAAGGGATAGGCCAATTATAATTTGATAGAGATCCGGAGCTAGTTGCTAACCAGCTGCTCCAACATAGATAGGCTAAAAAGGACTATCAAAGGATTCATCCTAATTGGTGGTCTGACCTAATTACCTAAACTAGGATAATTGGACAAGGAACTCCTACTAGAGGCAAGGACTCTTATAGCCTGGTCTTTCATTTTTAGATATTTTTAATTCATCATTTTTTTGTACTTCTAGACTTGATACTTGATCATGTAAAAAGGAGGGAATTGAGCATATTATGACCCAAGGAGAATAGGGCATTGGTCTCAGGTCTTGTCTCGGAACCCAAGAACCTACCAAGCACTCGCAAAGTGACACTAAATTATTTTATTCTTCTGCTCACTTTTATTTTCGCTCCAACCATCCTTATTTATTTTTTTGACCAGATGTTAACCCCAAGAAGACAAGGCATCAGGTTGACTCATCCCCAAACCGTGCCTTTGCAAGGCAATGATAATCTACTCTTAGAATTTTTCTTTCTTTTCTTTTCTTTTTTTTTTGTTCAAGGATTAGAACCCCTTTTTACATACCTCTGTATAATATAGTCTTTGGATATATTCATTGTTTCTTCTCTTTCTTTTATTTGGCAAGCTTCTCTATCTGTCCCATAACTAATAGAAGTTCCTAGAAACAGTTGCCTAGTAGGCTAGCAAGACATGGTCACTAAGGACTACTCTCAAAATAGATCTCTAAATGCTTGACAATAAGCCTTCATAGGAGGTAGACAATTGCTTAGACCTCCTAGATGCATATAACCTAAACTTTGGGACTTCATGCCTTGACTATTGATCCCCAAAAGAAGAAAATTCCCCACACACACACACACACACACATAGCATAAAGGGAAAGAACTCATAAAGAAGGGATATCACTTGCACTTGGCCACGAGAAGCTTTGGTGTAGCAAGAGGCTCACTCTAGGTACTCCATCGAATGTGTTTAGTACAATACTAAGATAAGAAACCATTAACCGCACATGCACCAAACAAATACAGGGCCCTCTTGGCCTTATGAAATCAACCAATACACTGCAAAAGGAAGAACCCTCTTGGACTTATGAAAGCAAAACCATAAAGTGCACCATATAGCATCCCATGGCTAAAAATAGACCCTTGGCACCCCACAAAAATCATATTGAAAGACATCACAAAACCAAGGGATGGGCCACTTAGGCCTTATACTAAATGCATTAGATTATTAGCTAGGCCCCCTGCATAAATAGCAAGGGGTGTCCGAAGAATATATCATTTAACGATCTTATGCGTCCATGAAAGAATAGGAAGATGGTCAATTGCAACTTGACTCATCACCCATGCCAACAATCAGCGGACACCATAACAAGACATGTCAACAAGCAGACCCCATAATAGTCCTGGGTTAATAAATCAAGTAGTTCTAACAACCCCTCAGGACCACAATTGAGGAATACATCCTCAACAAAGGCATAATTTGCCAATGAATTGGCAAAGCGGCTACATTATTAGTAAAAATTGTGCCTAAATAAACTCCCATTTTCATAACAACTCTATGTCGAGGGTCTTTAATAACCATACTGACACTCGCATGTTTAACGAGCCCTTGAGAAGCTTCGTCAAAATACAAAGTACAAACCCATGCTCCATTACTGATAGGCCATGCCATACTGAAAAGTCTACTCGTACTTATGATAGTCAAAATCGAGTTGAGAGAGGATGAATAATAGGCACAATCCCTCCTTCCTCACTAAACTCAATAGGAATGCTAGTAAGAACCCTCTAACAATGGTGGAAATAGACTTTAATATCCCAAGTAAGAGATCCATCTTGCCATTTAGTAATATGGTAATCTTTACTCCACCAAATCACTCAACCTTGGTGGTAACGCTGCTCTAAATAGGAATATTCAAGATAAGGAATGATTCTACCCATCTAATTGCCTTAGCACCTACTACAAGTTAAAGTTGGATCCTAGAAGACCTACAAAGGTACCAAGTTTGACGTCAGTCCCTATACATAATAGGGATTCAACTTATTAAATTTTAAGAGTTATAGAGCCATTTTTTCCTATACGAACAATCTTATAAGGGCCATCCCATTTGGGTTTCAACTTGCCAGGAAATAACTAGTGTTGTGCATCATAATATAAAACCAGCTGACCCTTCACAAATTTATATCTTTTAGCATGGAGTTCATGAATTTTTTTCATTCTCTTCTTCCTTGCTTCTTGATGTAACAAAGCCTGCAATTGGATTTCATCAAGATGTGCTAGAGAGGTCAACCTTTCTTGCAATGATTCCTCCTCACTCAAAGGATGGTTCAACACAAACCTCATAATAGGTAACTCAATTTCTAAGGGCAAGACAAACTCTTCCCAATATACCAACTTAAAGAGGGTGTGGCATGTTGCTCTCTTGAACATCGTACTATAAGCCCAAATAGCCAAATGAAGTTTCTTGTCCCAATCACACTTTCCCTCAGATACAAACCTAGATAAAATCCCCACAAGTTGCTTGTTGGTACTCTCTACTTGTTCGTTGGGGATTATATGTGGTAGTTTTGTTATGTTTAATTTTCAAAGCTTGAGTCAAAGCTTCTATAACCTTGTTCAGAAAATGTGTCCCACTATCAGACACCAATTCTTTAGGTGGACCAAA
This sequence comes from Lygodium microphyllum, assembly GCF_053477565.2. NCBI lineage: Eukaryota > Viridiplantae > Streptophyta > Polypodiopsida > Schizaeales > Lygodiaceae > Lygodium > Lygodium microphyllum. The sequence goes on from NC_141161.1 coordinate 70,997,643, forward strand.
ATGGAAAACTATTTGTTCCATAATGAAAGTAGCTATTTTCTTGGCATTGTTCTTCATCGTAGCTCAAGCTTCAAACCATTTTGTAAACTAGTCCATTGCCGCAATGATATAATGCTTCCATGTAGTAGATGAAGTATGCACAGGTCTAACAAAATCGATGCCCCACTTCTCAAAGGGCAAGGTTACAAGAATAGGATTGAGCAGCCACCTATGATTTTTCCTAGCATCATGTCTAAATTGGCAAACATCACAACACTTTATGTACACAAAAGCATGTTGGAAAACCATCAGTCACCAATAGCCAGTAGATAAAGCTTTCTGGGCAGTAAGTCATCAAGCAAAATGACCTCTGCATGTTGAATAATGACATTCCTCAAGAATAAAGCGTACCTCATTGGGCATCACACAATGACAATAAATCTCATCCACACCTTTCCTATATAAAATACCCCCTATTATTGAAAAGAGAAGTGCTTTTTGCTTAATCTTTCTCTTAGATTTAGAAAGAGTTTCCGTCGAGTTGCCCTTGATAGATAATGTGTGATGGACACATACCATGATGGAATAGAGGCTACATCAATTTTGCATAAATTCTCGCAATCACTACTAACATCCCTTCTTCCTTAGGCTCACCAAAATCTACTAGACACTCAACAATTCCTTGTAGCTTTGGTGGCTTGCTCCAAATCTCATGATCAAACTCCTGTAAAGAAATCAATCACTTGTCTGGGTGATTAGGGGGTTGAAGCTTGTCTAGGTGATTAGGGGGTTGATGCTTGTTCAATAATAAGTGCAATTCTCACTTGTCTAGGTGATTAGGGGGTTGAAGCTTGTTCAATAATAAGTGCAATTCTCTACCTTGGTAAAGGATACCACCTTTTCATTAAGAATATAATGTCAAAACTTCTTGATGGTGAATATCATAGCCAAGCAAACCTTCTCCAAATAGATATAACAAAGCTATGAAATTCCCAACTTTCGGCTTGTGAATGCAATAGGATGATAAAGCTATGCCTCCCAAATTTGGGATAAGCAACAACTAATGGTATGCCTTGTCATAGCCATGAATATATTAAAAATCTCACCACTTTTTGGAGCTTTTAAAACTGGTGCTTTAGATAATTCCATTTTAACATCTTCAAATGCCACTTTACATGCTTCTGTCCATTCAAAAACATGGTTGTGAGAAAAAAAATGTTGAGATGACAAGCTCAACACATGCGGACATTGATGATGGACCGCCTGGTTAGATGGGTCCACACGTCTACACTTAGCACGTCGGTGGTCATTATGCATCTCACATGGCCACTGACTCACTACTTATTATATTCAGGTTGTTACACCTATTTACAGCTGGCATAGTTATAGCGCCAGTCGACTAGTGTAGTCGGTTATGAATTGTTTGACTTAGTAGGCCACTTTCCTTTTATGTTGTATCTTATCTATACTTTGTGTATATTGTGAAGTGTGTGGAAGAAGAAGAAAAAATCAGCAAGAAAACGTTTTGGCCTCCATCTCTCTTCTTGTCTCTTGAGTGAGCTTCTCCTTGTGCATTCTGTGTGTGTTCGGCGCAGCATCTTGAGCAATCCCCTCCACCACGCGATTCTTGACATGGTATCAGAGCCGCGCCATTGAGAGAGGCTGATTTCGAAGGTTGAAGCAAAGGAGAAGAAGCAAGGTTCGAGCAAGCAAGCTACGGGTAAGAATCTCTCCCATTCTTCCACTCCTCTTGGATAGTGCCTGTGGAGGCACCGGAAGCAGGGCAGAGCAAAAATCTCAGATTGCAGTGAGATTTGGTGTGCGCGAAGAGCGCTGTATATTTTGCAGATAGGCCCTTTAGGGCTTCCTCGCAGTTATTTTGGGCATTTGAGGCCGTTTCAGGGCCCGTTTTAGAGCCGCAAGGTTGCGGACAGCAGTTTCAGGGTACACTGTGACTTCAGCTGTATGGACCGACAGTGAATGCGCAGGTTACAGATTTCAGATTTGTAAGATTAAAGGTGTTTACCAGTGAGTAAACACGAGGTTTATCTGCAAACAGGTTGCAGATTGCATGTATTGTTGAGCAGACAGTGAAAAAGGCTGTCTAGTGTATTGATGTGCACTACAGGTCGAGGATTGCAGAAGATTTGCTTGCTGTTTGGTATTATTCTTGTGATAATGGTAGAGAACAGTGGAAGCCCCATCATTGAGAAGCTTGACAAGAACAACTACCCTTCATGGAAGTTCCGTGTCACGAACTTTCTTATTGGAAAAGGCCTCTACGAGTTCGTTTCAGGTGAAGAAAAGGAGCCGGAGGTGAGTGATCCTCCAACTGCAGAAGAGATAAAGGCACGAAAGGAATGGAATGCAAAAGACAAGAAGGTCATGTATTGGTTGTCTGCAGTAATTGACAATAATATGTTGGGACACATTAGAAATGCAGAGAATGCATATGCAGCTTGGACCATACTTGAAAGTATGTTTTCTGTAAATACAAAGGCACGAAAAATTCAACTCAAGCAAGAGTTGAATACATTGAAGAAAGGGAAGATGTCTATCAATGAGTATGCATTGAAGGTAAGGAGCATTATAGATGCATTGGCAGCGATTGATGCAATGCCCGATGATGATGATTTGGTGTCGTCTACCTTGAGTGGACTTAACAATGAAAAGGCTTGGAAGTCTTTTGTAACTTCCGTATATGTCAGAAAGCCATTTCCAGATTTTGATGAGTTGGTCTCTCTAATGATCACTGAAGAAATCAACATGCAGAGTGAGACATCTGAAAGAAGTGGTGAACAGGTCCAGGCTTTCTACTCCAGTTCAGGAAGGGGACGTGGTAGGTTCTCTTCAAGAGGCCGTGGTACAGGACGTGGTAGTCATAACCAGCAAAATAGATTGAATCGGCAATTTGGCGATATGCAGGTTTCAGGAGGTCGTGGTAACTTTAGAGGCAGGGGGAGCTTTAGAGGAAGAGGTGGATGGCAGAACAGAGGTTCTAACAACTCTGGTATCGTGTGCCACTACTGTGGCAAAACAGGTCATATTGCAGCCCAATGTTATGCCAAGAAAGATGATATTCGGAGTGGTAAGTTGCAGCAAGGAAACTATGCATCGTCTTCACGACAGAATGAAGACAAAAATGAACATTTGTTTGTTATGCAGCATATGCTGAATGCTGTTACAGGAAAGGGAACACATGAAGATGTTTGGTATGTCGATTCAGGTGCATCCAATCATATGACCAGCCATGCAGAATGGTTTGGAGAGATGCAGGATTTGCAGAATGCAGGTTATGTGCAGACGGGTGATGACTCATGCCACCCAATTTCACACATTGGAAAAGTTCCCTTGTCCTTGCATGATGGTAAGACAAAGAGTCTTTCAAATGTATTACATGTGCCATCTATTACCAAGAATTTGGTGTCAGTCGGTCAAATGGTAGAGCAAGGGCTGCAAGTCAGATTTAATGCAAAGGGCTGCTTTGTAGAAGACTTCAATGACAAGTGCAGGTTGGTAGCAAAGGGAAGTAGAGTTGGACGTATGTTCACTCTAGATGCTGGAATTCCTACTATGAATGCTGCTATGTATGCCAAAGGAAAAGGTGTTGTTGCAGACATTGAAATTTGGCACAAACGCATTGGACATGCAAATGTACAAAGGCTGAAACTAATGCAGTCCAAAGGGTTGGTTACAGGTTCGCCTACATTTAGAGTTGCAGAATTTCAGAAGGTATGTGAAGCATGTCAGTTTGGTAAGCAGGCAAGGCAACCTTTTTCACATGATAGAGATGTAAGCAGAAATATTCTTGATGTTGTACATACAGACATTTGGGGGCCTACACAAAATGTATCTCTTGGAGGCAGTTCATACTTTGTCACATTCATTGATGATTGTTCTAGAAAGCTGTGGGTATATTTTATGAAGGAAAAGAGTGAAGCGTTTGAGCACTTTAGAACTTTCAAGGCTGCAGTTGAAAGAGAAACAGGCTTGAAAGTAAAGTGCCTGAGGTCAGATGGAGGGGGAGAGTACCTCTCAAATGAGTTCAGTGATTTTTTGAAGTCTCATGGGATAAAGAGACAGTTCACATGCAGGTATACCCCACAGCAAAATGGGGTTGCAGAAAGGAAAAACAGGCATATTGCAGAAGTTGCACGCGCCTTGATGGCTGAAAAGAATATGCCTAAGCATTTTTGGTCTGAGGCTGTTCATACTGCTGTTTATATTATGAACAGAACTCCCACAGCTGCAGTTCATGGTATGACCCCCGAAGAATGCTTTACAGGTAAGAAGCCTGATGTTTCACACTTGAAAGTATTTGGCTGCATTGCGTATGTTCATGTGCCAGATGAGTTGCGGAAGAAACTGGATCCAAAGGCTGAAAAGTGTGTCTTTATTGGATACTCTTTAGAGCAGAAAGGGTATCGCTGTTACAACCCTGTCACATGTAAGTTCAGAGTGAGCAGGGATGTCATCTTTGATGAAATGAGCAGTTGGTATGCATCTAGTGGTGATGCATTGGATGATGATGATGATCATGACACTCATGTGCAAGCTGAAAAGCAAGAATCACGAACTCTTAGTGGACCAGAGACATCATCTGGTAGTCCTTGGTCTGGGAGACTAAGGAGTATCTCTACATCTTCGGGTGCATCTAGTAGCACTACAGGTAAAGACAAAGGAAAGAATAAAGTGTCAGAAGGCATTGATGCAGTTCTTGATGGAGACTCCAGTGGCTCAGAGAGCTTGGATGATGAGCTTGGCATTCCTTCAGTGAGGACTCCAGGTGTGCAGAGAGCACGTGTTAATGCAAAGACTCCATTGAGTGATCCAGTGGTACGCAGGTCTAGCAGGGTGAGATACCCTGTTAAAAGATTTGGTTTTGAGGGTTATGCAGCTCACCATTATGCTTATATGGTGAAACTAGTTGAGGATGTTGAGCCCACATGTTTTGAGGAGGCTGTTGGTCATGCTCATTGGGATGCAGCAATGGATGAGGAGATGGCTGCATTAGAGGCCAATAAGACTTGGGATCTAGTATCATTGCCAAAGGGAAAGAAAGCTATTGGATGTAAGTGGGTTTATAAGATTAAGCACAATGCAGATGGTTCTATTAGCAGGTACAAAGCTAGGCTGGTTGCAAAAGGCTATGCCCAAACATATGGCATAGATTATGATGAAACCTTCAGTCCAATTGCTAGGATGGCAACTGTCAGATGTGTGCTTGCTTTGGCAGCAGCCAAAGGTTGGAGGTTGCAGCAAATGGATGTAAAGAATGCCTTCTTGCATGGTGATTTGCAGGAAGAAGTGTATATGGATCAACCAGCAGGTTATGAAGATTTAGAGCATCCCACGTATGTGTGCAGGTTGAAGAAGGCACTCTATGGGCTCAAGCAAGCACCAAGAGCATGGTCTGACAAGATCAGAGAGTATCTTGTCAATATTGGCTTTTATGTTTCTGATGCTGATCACTCACTTTATGTGAGAAAGGGAGATGCACGTTTGGTCATCATAGTCATCTATGTGGATGACTTGATTATTACAGGTGATAGTGATACTGGGATTGCTGAAGTTAAGGGCTGGTTGAAGATGAAGTTTGAGATGAAGGATCTAGGTGAGCTAAGGTACTTCCTTGGCATTGAGGTGGTCAGATGTGATGATGGTATATGGCTGTCCCAAAGACAGTATGGCTTGGATATGTTGTCCAAGTATGGTATGATAGCATGCAAACCACTTTCAGTCCCATTGGAGCAGAATGTAAAGCTAAGTGCTGATGTTGGAGATGAGATAGAAGACCCTACTATGTTCAGGAGGATAGTGGGGAGTTTGATTTACATGACTATTACAAGGCCAGACTTGAGCTACGCTGTTGGTCTTGTAAGTCAGTTTATGCAAGTACCTAGAAAGCCACACTTGGATGCAGTCAGACGCATATTGAGATATGTGAAGTCCACATTACATTATGGACTTTTCTATGAGGCAGGTACAGATGTACAGGTGTTTGGATACACACATGCAGATTGGGCTGGTAGTATGTCTGATAGAAGATCTACCAGTGGATACATGTTCTCTCTTGGTAGTGCAGCAGTTGCTTGGAGCAGCAAAAAGCAATCTACAGTTGCTTTGTCGAGTACAGAGGCTGAGTATAGAGGTGCTGTTGTTGCAGCATGTGAGGTAGTATGGCTGCAAAAGTTATTGGTTGATTTGGATGTGCAGGTGGAAGGTCCAGTTGTCATTTATTGTGACAATATGAGAAGTATACAGTTGGCTAGGAACCCTGTGTTCCATGCCAGGACAAAACATATTGAGGTACACTACCACTTTGTGAGAGAGAAGGTACTAGCAGGTGAGATTGACTTGGTGTATGTCAGCACACAGGATCAGATAGCTGACATCTTCACGAAGGCCTTGGGTACAGAGAAGCTTCAAAAGTTTCGAAGCTTACTTGGAGTTGCAGAGATGCAGTTGAGCTTGAGGGGGAGTGTTGAGATGACAAGCTCAACACATGCGGACATTGATGATGGACCGCCTGGTTAGATGGGTAGCACGTCGGTGGTCATTATGCATCTCACATGGCCACTGACTCACTACTTATTATATTCAGGTTGTTACACCTATTTACAGCTGGCATAGTTATAGCGCCAGTCGACTAGTGTAGTCGGTTATGAATTGTTTGACTTAGTAGGCCACTTTCCTTTTATGTTGTATCTTATCTATACTTTGTGTATATTGTGAAGTGTGTGGAAGAAGAAGAAAAAATCAGCAAGAAAACGTTTTGGCCTCCATCTCTCTTCTTGTCTCTTGAGTGAGCTTCTCCTTGTGCATTCTGTGTGTGTTCGGCGCAGCATCTTGAGCAATCCCCTCCACCACGCGATTCTTGACATGGTATCAGAGCCGCGCCATTGAGAGAGGCTGATTTCGAAGGTTGAAGCAAAGGAGAAGAAGCAAGGTTCGAGCAAGCAAGCTACGGGTAAGAATCTCTCCCATTCTTCCACTCCTCTTGGATAGTGCCTGTGGAGGCACCGGAAGCAGGGCAGAGCAAAAATCTCAGATTGCAGTGAGATTTGGTGTGCGCGAAGAGCGCTGTATATTTTGCAGATAGGCCCTTTAGGGCTTCCTCGCAGTTATTTTGGGCATTTGAGGCCGTTTCAGGGCCCGTTTTAGAGCCGCAAGGTTGCGGACAGCAGTTTCAGGGTACACTGTGACTTCAGCTGTATGGACCGACAGTGAATGCGCAGGTTACAGATTTCAGATTTGTAAGATTAAAGGTGTTTACCAGTGAGTAAACACGAGGTTTATCTGCAAACAGGTTGCAGATTGCATGTATTGTTGAGCAGACAGTGAAAAAGGCTGTCTAGTGTATTGATGTGCACTACAGGTCGAGGATTGCAGAAGATTTGCTTGCTGTTTGGTATTATTCTTGTGATAATGGTAGAGAACAGTGGAAGCCCCATCATTGAGAAGCTTGACAAGAACAACTACCCTTCATGGAAGTTCCGTGTCACGAACTTTCTTATTGGAAAAGGCCTCTACGAGTTCGTTTCAGGTGAAGAAAAGGAGCCGGAGGTGAGTGATCCTCCAACTGCAGAAGAGATAAAGGCACGAAAGGAATGGAATGCAAAAGACAAGAAGGTCATGTATTGGTTGTCTGCAGTAATTGACAATAATATGTTGGGACACATTAGAAATGCAGAGAATGCATATGCAGCTTGGACCATACTTGAAAGTATGTTTTCTGTAAATACAAAGGCACGAAAAATTCAACTCAAGCAAGAGTTGAATACATTGAAGAAAGGGAAGATGTCTATCAATGAGTATGCATTGAAGGTAAGGAGCATTATAGATGCATTGGCAGCGATTGATGCAATGCCCGATGATGATGATTTGGTGTCGTCTACCTTGAGTGGACTTAACAATGAAAAGGCTTGGAAGTCTTTTGTAACTTCCGTATATGTCAGAAAGCCATTTCCAGATTTTGATGAGTTGGTCTCTCTAATGATCACTGAAGAAATCAACATGCAGAGTGAGACATCTGAAAGAAGTGGTGAACAGGTCCAGGCTTTCTACTCCAGTTCAGGAAGGGGACGTGGTAGGTTCTCTTCAAGAGGCCGTGGTACAGGACGTGGTAGTCATAACCAGCAAAATAGATTGAATCGGCAATTTGGCGATATGCAGGTTTCAGGAGGTCGTGGTAACTTTAGAGGCAGGGGGAGCTTTAGAGGAAGAGGTGGATGGCAGAACAGAGGTTCTAACAACTCTGGTATCGTGTGCCACTACTGTGGCAAAACAGGTCATATTGCAGCCCAATGTTATGCCAAGAAAGATGATATTCGGAGTGGTAAGTTGCAGCAAGGAAACTATGCATCGTCTTCACGACAGAATGAAGACAAAAATGAACATTTGTTTGTTATGCAGCATATGCTGAATGCTGTTACAGGAAAGGGAACACATGAAGATGTTTGGTATGTCGATTCAGGTGCATCCAATCATATGACCAGCCATGCAGAATGGTTTGGAGAGATGCAGGATTTGCAGAATGCAGGTTATGTGCAGACGGGTGATGACTCATGCCACCCAATTTCACACATTGGAAAAGTTCCCTTGTCCTTGCATGATGGTAAGACAAAGAGTCTTTCAAATGTATTACATGTGCCATCTATTACCAAGAATTTGGTGTCAGTCGGTCAAATGGTAGAGCAAGGGCTGCAAGTCAGATTTAATGCAAAGGGCTGCTTTGTAGAAGACTTCAATGACAAGTGCAGGTTGGTAGCAAAGGGAAGTAGAGTTGGACGTATGTTCACTCTAGATGCTGGAATTCCTACTATGAATGCTGCTATGTATGCCAAAGGAAAAGGTGTTGTTGCAGACATTGAAATTTGGCACAAACGCATTGGACATGCAAATGTACAAAGGCTGAAACTAATGCAGTCCAAAGGGTTGGTTACAGGTTCGCCTACATTTAGAGTTGCAGAATTTCAGAAGGTATGTGAAGCATGTCAGTTTGGTAAGCAGGCAAGGCAACCTTTTTCACATGATAGAGATGTAAGCAGAAATATTCTTGATGTTGTACATACAGACATTTGGGGGCCTACACAAAATGTATCTCTTGGAGGCAGTTCATACTTTGTCACATTCATTGATGATTGTTCTAGAAAGCTGTGGGTATATTTTATGAAGGAAAAGAGTGAAGCGTTTGAGCACTTTAGAACTTTCAAGGCTGCAGTTGAAAGAGAAACAGGCTTGAAAGTAAAGTGCCTGAGGTCAGATGGAGGGGGAGAGTACCTCTCAAATGAGTTCAGTGATTTTTTGAAGTCTCATGGGATAAAGAGACAGTTCACATGCAGGTATACCCCACAGCAAAATGGGGTTGCAGAAAGGAAAAACAGGCATATTGCAGAAGTTGCACGCGCCTTGATGGCTGAAAAGAATATGCCTAAGCATTTTTGGTCTGAGGCTGTTCATACTGCTGTTTATATTATGAACAGAACTCCCACAGCTGCAATTCATGGTATGACCCCCGAAGAATGCTTTACAGGTAAGAAGCCTGATGTTTCACACTTGAAAGTATTTGGCTGCATTGCGTATGTTCATGTGCCAGATGAGTTGCGGAAGAAACTGGATCCAAAGGCTGAAAAGTGTGTCTTTATTGGATACTCTTTAGAGCAGAAAGGGTATCGCTGTTACAACCCTGTCACATGTAAGTTCAGAGTGAGCAGGGATGTCATCTTTGATGAAATGAGCAGTTGGTATGCATCTAGTGGTGATGCATTGGATGATGATGATGATCATGACACTCATGTGCAAGCTGAAAAGCAAGAATCACGAACTCTTAGTGGACCAGAGACATCATCTGGTAGTCCTTGGTCTGGGAGACTAAGGAGTATCTCTACATCTTCGGGTGCATCTAGTAGCACTACAGGTAAAGACAAAGGAAAGAATAAAGTGTCAGAAGGCATTGATGCAGTTCTTGATGGAGACTCCAGTGGCTCAGAGAGCTTGGATGATGAGCTTGGCATTCCTTCAGTGAGGACTCCAGGTGTGCAGAGAGCACGTGTTAATGCAAAGACTCCATTGAGTGATCCAGTGGTACGCAGGTCTAGCAGGGTGAGATACCCTGTTAAAAGATTTGGTTTTGAGGGTTATGCAGCTCACCATTATGCTTATATGGTGAAACTAGTTGAGGATGTTGAGCCCACATGTTTTGAGGAGGCTGTTGGTCATGCTCATTGGGATGCAGCAATGGATGAGGAGATGGCTGCATTAGAGGCCAATAAGACTTGGGATCTAGTATCATTGCCAAAGGGAAAGAAAGCTATTGGATGTAAGTGGGTTTATAAGATTAAGCACAATGCAGATGGTTCTATTAGCAGGTACAAAGCTAGGCTGGTTGCAAAAGGCTATGCCCAAACATATGGCATAGATTATGATGAAACCTTCAGTCCAATTGCTAGGATGGCAACTGTCAGATGTGTGCTTGCTTTGGCAGCAGCCAAAGGTTGGAGGTTGCAGCAAATGGATGTAAAGAATGCCTTCTTGCATGGTGATTTGCAGGAAGAAGTGTATATGGATCAACCAGCAGGTTATGAAGATTTAGAGCATCCCACGTATGTGTGCAGGTTGAAGAAGGCACTCTATGGGCTCAAGCAAGCACCAAGAGCATGGTCTGACAAGATCAGAGAGTATCTTGTCAATATTGGCTTTTATGTTTCTGATGCTGATCACTCACTTTATGTGAGAAAGGGAGATGCACGTTTGGTCATCATAGTCATCTATGTGGATGACTTGATTATTACAGGTGATAGTGATACTGGGATTGCTGAAGTTAAGGGCTGGTTGAAGATGAAGTTTGAGATGAAGGATCTAGGTGAGCTAAGGTACTTCCTTGGCATTGAGGTGGTCAGATGTGATGATGGTATATGGCTGTCCCAAAGACAGTATGGCTTGGATATGTTGTCCAAGTATGGTATGATAGCATGCAAACCACTTTCAGTCCCATTGGAGCAGAATGTAAAGCTAAGTGCTGATGTTGGAGATGAGATAGAAGACCCTACTATGTTCAGGAGGATAGTGGGGAGTTTGATTTACATGACTATTACAAGGCCAGACTTGAGCTACGCTGTTGGTCTTGTAAGTCAGTTTATGCAAGTACCTAGAAAGCCACACTTGGATGCAGTCAGACGCATATTGAGATATGTGAAGTCCACATTACATTATGGACTTTTCTATGAGGCAGGTACAGATGTACAGGTGTTTGGATACACACATGCAGATTGGGCTGGTAGTATGTCTGATAGAAGATCTACCAGTGGATACATGTTCTCTCTTGGTAGTGCAGCAGTTGCTTGGAGCAGCAAAAAGCAATCTACAGTTGCTTTGTCGAGTACAGAGGCTGAGTATAGAGGTGCTGTTGTTGCAGCATGTGAGGTAGTATGGCTGCAAAAGTTATTGGTTGATTTGGATGTGCAGGTGGAAGGTCCAGTTGTCATTTATTGTGACAATATGAGAAGTATACAGTTGGCTAGGAACCCTGTGTTCCATGCCAGGACAAAACATATTGAGGTACACTACCACTTTGTGAGAGAGAAGGTACTAGCAGGTGAGATTGACTTGGTGTATGTCAGCACACAGGATCAGATAGCTGACATCTTCACGAAGGCCTTGGGTACAGAGAAGCTTCAAAAGTTTCGAAGCTTACTTGGAGTTGCAGAGATGCAGTTGAGCTTGAGGGGGAGTGTTGAGATGACAAGCTCAACACATGCGGACATTGATGATGGACCGCCTGGTTAGATGGGTAGCACGTCGGTGGTCATTATGCATCTCACATGGCCACTGACTCACTACTTATTATATTCAGGTTGTTACACCTATTTACAGCTGGCATAGTTATAGCGCCAGTCGACTAGTGTAGTCGGTTATGAATTGTTTGACTTAGTAGGCCACTTTCCTTTTATGTTGTATCTTATCTATACTTTGTGTATATTGTGAAGTGTGTGGAAGAAGAAGAAAAAATCAGCAAGAAAACGTTTTGGCCTCCATCTCTCTTCTTGTCTCTTGAGTGAGCTTCTCCTTGTGCATTCTGTGTGTGTTTGGCGCAGCATCTTGAGCAATCCCCTCCACCACGCGATTCTTGACAAAAAATTCATCAAGGGTAATGATTGTTCAGCCAATGAATTAATGAATCAATGATAATACCCCATGGATAAAACAAAATCAGTGGCAATACCGACTGCACTCACAACATGACCTAATAACAAACCATAAGGTGCCCCGAATACACACTTCCAAGGATTTAGCACAATACAATACTCACGACATCGCTCAAAGCATGAGAGTAGAACAATCAATTGTCTTTGACGAGTCATAGTAGCCACCCCCAAATCATCTATGAAAACCTTCATCTCTTCAAGGGATATATCGACAAAGGTCTTGTCTGTTGTTCTTTGCCAAGACCTAGGAGCATTACGTAGGCCAACAGCCATCACATGGTATGCAAAAGTACCAAAAAATTTTAATGAACATCGTTTTTAACTTTTCATCTTCAGCAATGGCCATCTAGTTATACCTCGCAAAATAGCGTATGAAAGAGTATATCTCTCACCCTGCCAACTGATCTAATATCTGATTAGTAAAGGATGGAGGATAATAGTCCGTTATTCAATTTCTTGAAATCAACAAACAGGTGGATTTGAATTATTCTTTTTCTTCCTTGTTACTATCGGTGAGTACCATTCCATATGTTCAATGGAAAATATTAGACCAGCCTTTATTAAAGGCATCAATTTCTCAAAAAGAGGTTCTCTTAGCTCAAAAGGCATACGTCTAACCTTCTACCTCACTAGCTTACTATCTTTTTTCAATGGGATCATGTACAGCATGGCAACAGAGGGGATAATCCCCTTTAGTTCCATCATAACTCCATGCAAACATGTCCCTAAACTCCTATAAGAGTGCCACATAGTCCAAATGCTCATCAGCAACCCAGATAACATAGTATCGAGTTTAATGGGGCAAGCATCATTGTTGGGAGTCGCAAGATCCAGCTCTATCACATCAACATCATGAATCTTGTCCTTTGCCTCTATTGGCTCATTTAAACACACTTGGTAAACCTCCTGAGTTGTAGAACCCTCTTCAGAATCACTAAAACTTGAGGTTCCAATAGCTAAAGTTTCCATCCCATTCTATTGAGGGAGGTAATACCCTTTCATCCAATAACCACTCAGGGTATGCATCAAGAATTATTCTCTTTAACCCACACCCAAAAATCAATCAAGCAGCTAGGATATCCACCAACAATCAGAATGTAATATCCATTGATTCCAAGCAACAACTGATAACTTAGCCGCCCAACAAATCAGATAACATGGAAGTTGAGGATGCACTCGATATTAGCAACCATCACATGTCCTTGCATTACCATTCCTTCCAGTTGTCTTAGTCTATCATCAGCCATTTTTAGAACCATCGTGACATCCTTTTGAATTGGTAGACCCAACCTTGCCAACAAATCCATACTCATTATGTTTACCGATGAAACTGCATTATCTATCAAGATTCCATCGACGTATGCCTGCACCCTAGGGTAGTGCTTCTCCACATGATCCCACCATTCACATCCCACTCGATGGACACCAAAAGCTTCAACGACATAACTCATTTGTAGGATTTTCTTGAACTCCTTACAAACTTTTGGTGATAATTGAATTAGTTGTGTAGTAGATTCACATCTGATTCAACTTCACAAAGTGTATTTGCTAGGTCAAACTCATGGAAGTTTTCCATTACTCTCTTCTCTTTCCACACCAATGTAAGGTGCCCGCCCATCAGCTGTCCAGGCATGCTTTTAGCAGTCTATCGAGAAATGAATGTAAGCATCGTTGTCCGACACTCCCATGGAATGTTTCGGGCTTTGTCGCCTAGGGTTTCCCGAATCTACCTCGCAATGGAATGTTCGCGGCCGAACCCACTAGGATCGACCTGAATTTTGGGCTCCTAGTGGCCAAGGTCTCCTAACACCATTCTAGCGTCGGATCCTAGACATCCTACTTTACGCAGAGATACCCAAGTCGAAGTAGACCCATGGCACACTTGGTTCAAAGAGAATGGGAAACGAGAGGGATGTGTTTCTCAACCTCTTTACCTATAGGGCATAGTCCCATTTCGGTCCCCTAAAACCTCATGAGTTGGGTTGTAATCTAACAATACCTAAAGGTTGAACGACGATAAAATCTTGTGAGAAGCCTCCCACTTCTCTGGGATCACACTGCCGTAGGACAGACTCGTCGGGGGTTCCACCCACTCGCTTCCCTTAATAGCTTTAGTTTTCTAATTAGGTCCTACCACATTTATGTGTGACACCTAAAGTCAACTTCATTAATTAAGCCTTTTAGGAAACATGGTTCGTTAACATAACTTATAGCACAAACACGAAAACAAAGCAAGCAATCTATTGAAAAACAAGTTCAAACAAGTTCCTTAACTTATCTTCAAGTTAATCTTTGTCTCCCTCCCATACAGGAGAAATTATGTGTCCCTTCTATCCAACAGAAGTAACTGGTCCAAATCACATGGCACCACAAATTCCATATCTTTTCGACCCAGTGGAAGATACACAAAATTCCACGAGGGTATTCTGTCCACCAAGATTCCACCCTTATAACTAGTATTTAGGGTTCCAGGATCCTATCCTAGATCATGAAGGGGCTTGTCAGATTCTAGAAATAATGCAGGATTTACAACGAGAGCCCCCTTTGGCACCCACATTTCCTATTGCTCGAGACTATCCCTACTAACTTTCGCCTACGGAACTAGTCTAAGCCTCTCATAGCGATAACCATGACCCCCTTGGAGTAGGGTCTTGCCACTAGCTTGGGGATAGCCTAGCGCGATCTTCCTTAATTAAATCCTTTAAGAATCCATCACAACAAGGTATTCATCCCTAATATCAGTTCCTAAGAAAACATTCATTTATCCCCATGGCAACTTGTCATCATAGACCCTTGCCATGCATTTAGCATAAATCACAAGCACTTGGAACAATCATCCAAACAACAAACTAACAACCAATTGAATGTAAAAGCATTTAGGATGTTGTTTGATCAACCAATAAAAAAACCAATTGTATTATTCTCAAACAATGCAAGAATAGTCGGGATAATATTTCCATCACATATCTACTCTTCCCCTTGGGATCAAAGAGTGATTCTACGTAAAATTTACTTAACTCTTATATGTACAATTTTTAATGTCATGATTATGCCATTCATAACCCCTAACCAATTCTTCCTTGTAATTGCTCTATCAATGAATAAGCCATATGCAACTAGGTGCAATTAACTTTCCTTAATACATGCACTTTGTAAGCTCAATATTTTGAATACGTGAGATAAAATTGTTGGGGTAAAAGGCCCTTGGCTTGCCCGTGTACAGTGGCCACCCATTTTCTTTATTCATATGTATATGAAAGTGCAATAAGGCTATCATAACATTGTTAACAACACCTACATTTGTGTGTGCTCTTCTCTCCCGCGTCTCCTACATCCCTTTCAACTAGTATTAGAGCAGGTCCTTTGCGAGTGCTTCTCGGCCTTCCCCGGAATCTACACAAGGTATGAGAGCTTGCTTCTCACTAAGTTTTCAGCCATTCTTTGACATGAACAACAGGGTTTCATGAAGAGGCAACCATAGCTTCCATCATTGAAGCTTGTTCTCTTCACCTCTTGCTTGGACTTGTCCTAGGCTTGTGTAGGCCTATTGTAGGCCTTCATTGGGCTCTTGCTTATCCCCTTCCCACCCTGATTTGGCCCCTCAAGTATAGCAGCATGCTCACGTTTTATTCGTGCCTGTTTGCAAAAATGGCTCAAAAATCACTCTTTTTGTCATATCTCAGGCATTCGAAATCCAATTCATGCAAGGTAAGAGTCTAAGTTGGGGTTTTGGTATGCTCCAGATGCGATGGTGATGTTGGATTTGCCAAATTTTGATGATAGAATATTCTACAACATATTTCAGGTCTGAGACAGTATGTATTTGTATGCCTATGGCTTATGTGATGCTTTTATTGATGTCTATTGATACCAGATCACCTGTGGATGTTATGCCTCTTATGTGAGATGCATTTGGATCTGGTTTAGCTACGCCATTGACTATTTTGAATAGTCCCAAATCTATCCAAAATACGGCAACCACCTGTTACTTCAATTTTATGCTTACATGTCTTGGCATTTGATGCCCGATTATGCCCAGGTGGTGCCGATACATACGGGAATGTATACCTATGGTTTGCCTATGGATTTGAGCTTGGATTGAGCACTAATTCACTCAATTTACAGAGGTTATATAATATTGGAAACTTCAGGGCTAAATCTATTTAATGATTTGCCAGGTTATGCCTATTGCATACGGGGTGCTCCCGGCTACTTGGATTGATGTATTCACGCATTTGGATGATGCCACATGGTTTTTCTATGCTCCAAAATTGTTTTGAGCTGAGATTAGAGCTCAATTTTATGGTTCACTGTCACTTCCTTGCGCAGGAATTTCACTGTCGTGACATGGTTTATGCCTAGGCTACCCAATGTGGGTTATGATGTCTTGGTGAATGCTTTTGGTTGGTTGTGGATGGCAGTTGTTTGAGTCTCATCTCGACATTCATTTGAGTATTCCCTTGAGCAGTTGGAAATTGACTTGGATTTTTCTGTTATGACTTGGCTTTTTCCGTTATGACCTTGGATGCTATATGGGATTTGATGCTCTTATTATGGATCTTGGCTATTACTTGAATGCACTTACAGGTATTGAGCAGTGAACTGCTCCCTTGTTTTGGCAGTTTCCTATTGAGCTGTGATTGCTCATTTGCATTTGATATGCAGGATACTTACTGATCAGTAGACTTGGATAGTGCTTGGGATTTACAGTTATGGACGTCTTGCTTCTCTGTTGTATGGCATCTATACTATTTGGGCTGTTATTGCCCGTGTATGTCAAGGAGTAGTTGATTTTTATGGCCACCTGTGTATGCACATGGTATGTTGCTATGTATTTTAGAAAGCCTCTTACCTGGATGCTTTTACACAGATATTTGGGCTTTTATTGGAGCTTGATTATTGCAAGTTTATTTGCCACCTGCCATTCTTGGCTGGACATGTATGTCAGTACATGGTATGAGACACTGCAAAGTTATGTATACTCCTATGTTTCGGGGATGCTTATGCATTTATGGCTCCAAGGCATGCTTATGATTTTATGGCTGTTGCAAGCTACAGTGGTTGGATATGTCATGCTTTTGTCTGCTAGGCTTGTCCATGCGGTAGCTTTTGCATCCATGGTTGATGCCTTTGTGTTCTCCCCTTCTGGTTTGGATGAGTCCCCTTGGCAGTATGCTAGACAACTTCCAGCTCTTCTAGTCATCCAGACTATCCTCTTGATGAGCCTGCTCTCTCTTGTGAGAGTTTCCTTGATTCTTTGAGCTCCTTAGATGTATTGCACAGCCCTACTCATGCTATTACAGAGCAGTTGTCCTCTTCTATAGGTTTTACAAGTTTTGTTTGCTTTCATTGTGGCAAGACAAGGCATGTGAAGCGTAAATGCTTCAAGTGTATTAGAGAGTAGAAAATATTGCGCCACACTAGACATGAAAGCAGAGTCAGTGATATAGTAGGTGAGACCACTGTTGATAGTGGTATGGTGCATGTAGTTACCCATGATGATGCAGTTGAGCCTAGACTCCTGGCATCATGTTACCCTGCAGATTACTTGCTCAGTGATATGGCCTATACCTTTGATTGGCTTTTAGACAGTATGGCATCTTGTCATGTTACTCCGTATAGAGCTCAATTCTCTTCTTACAGGGAGGTTGACGGATGTATTTCTTTGGGCCTTGGGCAGGATTGTCATGTTATTGGTACAGGGGATATACACTTGGCTTTGTCAAATGGGTTTATGAGATAGCAAATGGATTATGCTTGACATATTGCTAACAAGAGATCCATAAGCTGGGAGAGATAGCATGACTCTCCCAGCTTATGGATCTCTTGTTAGCAATATGGCATTGGTTTCTTATGCCCACGGTATTATGGGATTGCTCATGGCATGTGCCTGACTTTACAGGAAAAGGTTGCTTCTATGCTTACCACAGCTAGGTTGTCTTATGGTTTTTGGGCTGAGGGCCTTATGTGACGGCAATCTACTTGGTTAATCAAATGTCGTATTTCTCTTTGGATGTTGTTACTCCGCATGAGTTATTGAGTGGCATGAGACCCTCCTATGATCACTTGAGGATGTTTGGCTACCAGGCATCTGTTAGTATGCCACATGAGCCTATGCCACACAGATGCATACTCCTTGGTAATGGAGATGGTGACTTTACGGCTTATAGGTTTTGGGATTTAGATGCCCAATAGGTTCTACGCAGCTCTCATGCTGTCTTTTATGAGACGCAGACACCTCTCAGGCCTCTTGATGCACGTTCAATGCACTTTATGGCTGATTCTACAGCCGTATGTCAGTCTTCCACTTTGTTGAGGCCGCATACTGTCTTGAGACCCCATTGACTTGTGTACGGGATGTTGTCCCTCTTTCAATTGACTGACCTTGGAGAATTTTTATGCTCTCCACTGTCTTTTATGCACTGCACTGATGCTATGCGCCACTCTAATGCTTTACAGTCGTGCACTTATGAGTTGTGTTGGTTGCTTCATGGGAAGCAGTCATGGATTGCTCTATTGTTTAAAGCTATAGGATTGCTTATCTCCTGGATGTCATGGACTCAGGGATACTTGACACTTCTTGTGAGGAGGTTTTCCGCCACTTATTCACAACTCACTTTCCAATTGGGCGTTGGGTGAGATGTCATGATTCCTCACCATGTCTCTTTTGTTTTGTTTTGTTTTTTTTTTTCACTCCCTAGCCCATTGGCCTTTTAGTGGGAGGTTGTTGGGGTAAAAGGCCCTTGGGTTTGCCCGTGTACAGTGACCACCCATATTCTTTATTCATATATATATATATATGAAAGTGCAATAAGGCTGACATAACATTGTTGACAACACCTACATTGTGTGTGCTCTTCTCTCCCGCGTCTCATTTTATCCCTTGTTTTGGCAGTTGCCTATTGAGCTGTGATTGCTCATTTGCATTTGATATGCAGGATACTTACTGATCAGTAGACTTGGATAGTGCTTGGGATTTACAGTTATGGACGTCTTGCTTCTCTGTTGTATGGCATCTATACTATTTGGGCTGTTATTGCCCGTGTATGTCAAGGAGTAGTTGATTTTTATGGCCACCTGTGTATGCACATGGTATGTTGCTATGTATTTTAGAAAGCCTCTTACCTGGATGCTTTTACACAGATATTTGGGCTTTTATTGGAGCTTGATTATTGCAAGTTTATTTGCCACCTGCCATTCTTGGCTGGACATGTATGTCAGTACATGGTATGAGACACTGCAAAGTTATGTATACTCCTATGTTTCGGGGATGCTTATGCATTTATGGCTCCAAGGCATGCTTATGATTTTATGGCTGTTGCAAGCTACAGTGGTTGGATATGTCATGCTTTTGTCTGCTAGGCTTGTCCATGCGGTAGCTTTTGCATCCATGGTTGATGCCTTTGTGTTCTCCCCTTCTGGTTTGGATGAGTCCCCTTGGCAGTATGCTAGACAACTTCCAGCTCTTCTAGTCATCCAGACTATCCTCTTGATGAGCCTGCTCTCTCTTGTGAGAGTTTCCTTGATTCTTTGAGCTCCTTAGATGTATTGCACAGCCCTACTCATGCTATTACAGAGCAGTTGTCCTCTTCTATAGGTTTTACAAGTTTTGTTTGCTTTCATTGTGGCAAGACAAGGCATGTGAAGCGTAAATGCTTCAAGTGTATTAGAGAGTAGAAAATATTGCGCCACACTAGACATGAAAGCAGAGTCAGTGATATAGTAGGTGAGACCACTGTTGATAGTGGTATGGTGCATGTAGTTACCCATGATGATGCAGTTGAGCCTAGACTCCTGGCATCATGTTACCCTGCAGATTACTTGCTCAGTGATATGGCCTATACCTTTGATTGGCTTTTAGACAGTATGGCATCTTGTCATGTTACTCCGTATAGAGCTCAATTCTCTTCTTACAGGGAGGTTGACGGATGTATTTCTTTGGGCCTTGGGCAGGATTGTCATGTTATTGGTACAGGGGATATACACTTGGCTTTGTCAAATGGGTTTATGAGATAGCAAATGGATTATGCTTGACATATTGCTAACAAGAGATCCATAAGCTGGGAGAGATAGCATGACTCTCCCAGCTTATGGATCTCTTGTTAGCAATATGGCATTGGTTTCTTATGCCCACGGTATTATGGGATTGCTCATGGCATGTGCCTGACTTTACAGGAAAAGGTTGCTTCTATGCTTACCACAGCTAGGTTGTCTTATGGTTTTTGGGCTGAGGGCCTTATGTGACGGCAATCTACTTGGTTAATCAAATGTCGTATTTCTCTTTGGATGTTGTTACTCCGCATGAGTTATTGAGTGGCATGAGACCCTCCTATGATCACTTGAGGATGTTTGGCTACCAGGCATCTGTTAGTATGCCACATGAGCCTATGCCACACAGATGCATACTCCTTGGTAATGGAGATGGTGACTTTACGGCTTATAGGTTTTGGGATTTAGATGCCCAATAGGTTCTACGCAGCTCTCATGCTGTCTTTTATGAGACGCAGACACCTCTCAGGCCTCTTGATGCACGTTCAATGCACTTTATGGCTGATTCTACAGCCGTATGTCAGTCTTCCACTTTGTTGAGGCCGCATACTGTCTTGAGACCCCATTGACTTGTGTACGGGATGTTGTCCCTCTTTCAATTGACTGACCTTGGAGAATTTTTATGCTCTCCACTGTCTTTTATGCACTGCACTGATGCTATGCGCCACTCTAATGCTTTACAGTCGTGCACTTATGAGTTGTGTTGGTTGCTTCATGGGAAGCAGTCATGGATTGCTCTATTGTTTAAAGCTATGGGATTGCTTATCTCCTGGATGTCATGGACTCAGGGATACTTGACACTTCTTGTGAGGAGGTTTTCCGCCACTTATTCACAACTCACTTTCCGATTGGGCGTTGGGTGAGATGTCATGATTCCTCACCATGTCTCTTTTGTTTTGTTTTGTTTTTTTTTTTCACTCCCTAGCCCATTGGCCTTTTAGTGGGAGGTTGTTGGGGTAAAAGGCCCTTGGGTTTGCCCGTGTACAGTGACCACCCATATTCTTTATTCATATATATATATATATGAAAGTGCAATAAGGCTGACATAACATTGTTGACAACACCTACATTGTGTGTGCTCTTCTCTCCCGCGTCTCATTTTATCCCTTGTTTTGGCAGTTGCCTATTGAGCTGTGATTGCTCATTTGCATTTGATATGCAGGATACTTACTGATCAGTAGACTTGGATAGTGCTTGGGATTTACAGTTATGGACGTCTTGCTTCTCTGTTGTATGGCATCTATACTATTTGGGCTGTTATTGCCCGTGTATGTCAAGGAGTAGTTGATTTTTATGGCCACCTGTGTATGCACATGGTATGTTGCTATGTATTTTAGAAAGCCTCTTACCTGGATGCTTTTACACAGATATTTGGGCTTTTATTGGAGCTTGATTATTGCAAGTTTATTTGCCACCTGCCATTCTTGGCTGGACATGTATGTCAGTACATGGTATGAGACACTGCAAAGTTATGTATACTCCTATGTTTCGGGGATGCTTATGCATTTATGGCTCCAAGGCATGCTTATGATTTTATGGCTGTTGCAAGCTACAGTGGTTGGATATGTCATGCTTTTGTCTGCTAGGCTTGTCCATGCGGTAGCTTTTGCATCCATGGTTGATGCCTTTGTGTTCTCCCCTTCTGGTTTGGATGAGTCCCCTTGGCAGTATGCTAGACAACTTCCAGCTCTTCTAGTCATCCAGACTATCCTCTTGATGAGCCTGCTCTCTCTTGTGAGAGTTTCCTTGATTCTTTGAGCTCCTTAGATGTATTGCACAGCCCTACTCATGCTATTACAGAGCAGTTGTCCTCTTCTATAGGTTTTACAAGTTTTGTTTGCTTTCATTGTGGCAAGACAAGGCATGTGAAGCGTAAATGCTTCAAGTGTATTAGAGAGTAGAAAATATTGCGCCACACTAGACATGAAAGCAGAGTCAGTGATATAGTAGGTGAGACCACTGTTGATAGTGGTATGGTGCATGTAGTTACCCATGATGATGCAGTTGAGCCTAGACTCCTGGCATCATGTTACCCTGCAGATTACTTGCTCAGTGATATGGCCTATACCTTTGATTGGCTTTTAGACAGTATGGCATCTTGTCATGTTACTCCGTATAGAGCTCAATTCTCTTCTTACAGGGAGGTTGACGGATGTATTTCTTTGGGCCTTGGGCAGGATTGTCATGTTATTGGTACAGGGGATATACACTTGGCTTTGTCAAATGGGTTTATGAGATAGCAAATGGATTATGCTTGACATATTGCTAACAAGAGATCCATAAGCTGGGAGAGATAGCATGACTCTCCCAGCTTATGGATCTCTTGTTAGCAATATGGCATTGGTTTCTTATGCCCACGGTATTATGGGATTGCTCATGGCATGTGCCTGACTTTACAGGAAAAGGTTGCTTCTATGCTTACCACAGCTAGGTTGTCTTATGGTTTTTGGGCTGAGGGCCTTATGTGACGGCAATCTACTTGGTTAATCAAATGTCGTATTTCTCTTTGGATGTTGTTACTCCGCATGAGTTATTGAGTGGCATGAGACCCTCCTATGATCACTTGAGGATGTTTGGCTACCAGGCATCTGTTAGTATGCCACATGAGCCTATGCCACACAGATGCATACTCCTTGGTAATGGAGATGGTGACTTTACGGCTTATAGGTTTTGGGATTTAGATGCCCAATAGGTTCTACGCAGCTCTCATGCTGTCTTTTATGAGACGCAGACACCTCTCAGGCCTCTTGATGCACGTTCAATGCACTTTATGGCTGATTCTACAGCCGTATGTCAGTCTTCCACTTTGTTGAGGCCGCATACTGTCTTGAGACCCCATTGACTTGTGTACGGGATGTTGTCCCTCTTTCAATTGACTGACCTTGGAGAATTTTTATGCTCTCCACTGTCTTTTATGCACTGCACTGATGCTATGCGCCACTCTAATGCTTTACAGTCGTGCACTTATGAGTTGTGTTGGTTGCTTCATGGGAAGCAGTCATGGATTGCTCTATTGTTTAAAGCTATGGGATTGCTTATCTCCTGGATGTCATGGACTCAGGGATACTTGACACTTCTTGTGAGGAGGTTTTCCGCCACTTATTCACAACTCACTTTCCGATTGGGCGTTGGGTGAGATGTCATGATTCCTCACCATGTCTCTTTTGTTTTGTTTTGTTTTTTTTTTTCACTCCCTAGCCCATTGGCCTTTTAGTGGGAGGTTGTTGGGGTAAAAGGCCCTTGGGTTTGCCCGTGTACAGTGACCACCCATATTCTTTATTCATATATATATATATATGAAAGTGCAATAAGGCTGACATAACATTGTTGACAACACCTACATTGTGTGTGCTCTTCTCTCCCGCGTCTCATTTTATCCCTTGTTTTGGCAGTTGCCTATTGAGCTGTGATTGCTCATTTGCATTTGATATGCAGGATACTTACTGATCAGTAGACTTGGATAGTGCTTGGGATTTACAGTTATGGACGTCTTGCTTCTCTGTTGTATGGCATCTATACTATTTGGGCTGTTATTGCCCGTGTATGTCAAGGAGTAGTTGATTTTTATGGCCACCTGTGTATGCACATGGTATGTTGCTATGTATTTTAGAAAGCCTCTTACCTGGATGCTTTTACACAGATATTTGGGCTTTTATTGGAGCTTGATTATTGCAAGTTTATTTGCCACCTGCCATTCTTGGCTGGACATGTATGTCAGTACATGGTATGAGACACTGCAAAGTTATGTATACTCCTATGTTTCGGGGATGCTTATGCATTTATGGCTCCAAGGCATGCTTATGATTTTATGGCTGTTGCAAGCTACAGTGGTTGGATATGTCATGCTTTTGTCTGCTAGGCTTGTCCATGCGGTAGCTTTTGCATCCATGGTTGATGCCTTTGTGTTCTCCCCTTCTGGTTTGGATGAGTCCCCTTGGCAGTATGCTAGACAACTTCCAGCTCTTCTAGTCATCCAGACTATCCTCTTGATGAGCCTGCTCTCTCTTGTGAGAGTTTCCTTGATTCTTTGAGCTCCTTAGATGTATTGCACAGCCCTACTCATGCTATTACAGAGCAGTTGTCCTCTTCTATAGGTTTTACAAGTTTTGTTTGCTTTCATTGTGGCAAGACAAGGCATGTGAAGCGTAAATGCTTCAAGTGTATTAGAGAGTAGAAAATATTGCGCCACACTAGACATGAAAGCAGAGTCAGTGATATAGTAGGTGAGACCACTGTTGATAGTGGTATGGTGCATGTAGTTACCCATGATGATGCAGTTGAGCCTAGACTCCTGGCATCATGTTACCCTGCAGATTACTTGCTCAGTGATATGGCCTATACCTTTGATTGGCTTTTAGACAGTATGGCATCTTGTCATGTTACTCCGTATAGAGCTCAATTCTCTTCTTACAGGGAGGTTGACGGATGTATTTCTTTGGGCCTTGGGCAGGATTGTCATGTTATTGGTACAGGGGATATACACTTGGCTTTGTCAAATGGGTTTATGAGATAGCAAATGGATTATGCTTGACATATTGCTAACAAGAGATCCATAAGCTGGGAGAGATAGCATGACTCTCCCAGCTTATGGATCTCTTGTTAGCAATATGGCATTGGTTTCTTATGCCCACGGTATTATGGGATTGCTCATGGCATGTGCCTGACTTTACAGGAAAAGGTTGCTTCTATGCTTACCACAGCTAGGTTGTCTTATGGTTTTTGGGCTGAGGGCCTTATGTGACGGCAATCTACTTGGTTAATCAAATGTCGTATTTCTCTTTGGATGTTGTTACTCCGCATGAGTTATTGAGTGGCATGAGACCCTCCTATGATCACTTGAGGATGTTTGGCTACCAGGCATCTGTTAGTATGCCACATGAGCCTATGCCACACAGATGCATACTCCTTGGTAATGGAGATGGTGACTTTACGGCTTATAGGTTTTGGGATTTAGATGCCCAATAGGTTCTACGCAGCTCTCATGCTGTCTTTTATGAGACGCAGACACCTCTCAGGCCTCTTGATGCACGTTCAATGCACTTTATGGCTGATTCTACAGCCGTATGTCAGTCTTCCACTTTGTTGAGGCCGCATACTGTCTTGAGACCCCATTGACTTGTGTACGGGATGTTGTCCCTCTTTCAATTGACTGACCTTGGAGAATTTTTATGCTCTCCACTGTCTTTTATGCACTGCACTGATGCTATGCGCCACTCTAATGCTTTACAGTCGTGCACTTATGAGTTGTGTTGGTTGCTTCATGGGAAGCAGTCATGGATTGCTCTATTGTTTAAAGCTATGGGATTGCTTATCTCCTGGATGTCATGGACTCAGGGATACTTGACACTTCTTGTGAGGAGGTTTTCCGCCACTTATTCACAACTCACTTTCCGATTGGGCGTTGGGTGAGATGTCATGATTCCTCACCATGTCTCTTTTGTTTTGTTTTGTTTTTTTTTTCACTCCCTAGCCCATTGGCCTTTTAGTGGGAGGTTGTTGGGGTAAAAGGCCCTTGGGTTTGCCCGTGTACAGTGACCACCCATATTCTTTATTCATATATATATATATATGAAAGTGCAATAAGGCTGACATAACATTGTTGACAACACCTACATTGTGTGTGCTCTTCTCTCCCGCGTCTCATTTTATCCCTTGTTTTGGCAGTTGCCTATTGAGCTGTGATTGCTCATTTGCATTTGATATGCAGGATACTTACTGATCAGTAGACTTGGATAGTGCTTGGGATTTACAGTTATGGACGTCTTGCTTCTCTGTTGTATGGCATCTATACTATTTGGGCTGTTATTGCCCGTGTATGTCAAGGAGTAGTTGATTTTTATGGCCACCTGTGTATGCACATGGTATGTTGCTATGTATTTTAGAAAGCCTCTTACCTGGATGCTTTTACACAGATATTTGGGCTTTTATTGGAGCTTGATTATTGCAAGTTTATTTGCCACCTGCCATTCTTGGCTGGACATGTATGTCAGTACATGGTATGAGACACTGCAAAGTTATGTATACTCCTATGTTTCGGGGATGCTTATGCATTTATGGCTCCAAGGCATGCTTATGATTTTATGGCTGTTGCAAGCTACAGTGGTTGGATATGTCATGCTTTTGTCTGCTAGGCTTGTCCATGCGGTAGCTTTTGCATCCATGGTTGATGCCTTTGTGTTCTCCCCTTCTGGTTTGGATGAGTCCCCTTGGCAGTATGCTAGACAACTTCCAGCTCTTCTAGTCATCCAGACTATCCTCTTGATGAGCCTGCTCTCTCTTGTGAGAGTTTCCTTGATTCTTTGAGCTCCTTAGATGTATTGCACAGCCCTACTCATGCTATTACAGAGCAGTTGTCCTCTTCTATAGGTTTTACAAGTTTTGTTTGCTTTCATTGTGGCAAGACAAGGCATGTGAAGCGTAAATGCTTCAAGTGTATTAGAGAGTAGAAAATATTGCGCCACACTAGACATGAAAGCAGAGTCAGTGATATAGTAGGTGAGACCACTGTTGATAGTGGTATGGTGCATGTAGTTACCCATGATGATGCAGTTGAGCCTAGACTCCTGGCATCATGTTACCCTGCAGATTACTTGCTCAGTGATATGGCCTATACCTTTGATTGGCTTTTAGACAGTATGGCATCTTGTCATGTTACTCCGTATAGAGCTCAATTCTCTTCTTACAGGGAGGTTGACGGATGTATTTCTTTGGGCCTTGGGCAGGATTGTCATGTTATTGGTACAGGGGATATACACTTGGCTTTGTCAAATGGGTTTATGAGATAGCAAATGGATTATGCTTGACATATTGCTAACAAGAGATCCATAAGCTGGGAGAGATAGCATGACTCTCCCAGCTTATGGATCTCTTGTTAGCAATATGGCATTGGTTTCTTATGCCCACGGTATTATGGGATTGCTCATGGCATGTGCCTGACTTTACAGGAAAAGGTTGCTTCTATGCTTACCACAGCTAGGTTGTCTTATGGTTTTTGGGCTGAGGGCCTTATGTGACGGCAATCTACTTGGTTAATCAAATGTCGTATTTCTCTTTGGATGTTGTTACTCCGCATGAGTTATTGAGTGGCATGAGACCCTCCTATGATCACTTGAGGATGTTTGGCTACCAGGCATCTGTTAGTATGCCACATGAGCCTATGCCACACAGATGCATACTCCTTGGTAATGGAGATGGTGACTTTACGGCTTATAGGTTTTGGGATTTAGATGCCCAATAGGTTCTACGCAGCTCTCATGCTGTCTTTTATGAGACGCAGACACCTCTCAGGCCTCTTGATGCACGTTCAATGCACTTTATGGCTGATTCTACAGCCGTATGTCAGTCTTCCACTTTGTTGAGGCCGCATACTGTCTTGAGACCCCATTGACTTGTGTACGGGATGTTGTCCCTCTTTCAATTGACTGACCTTGGAGAATTTTTATGCTCTCCACTGTCTTTTATGCACTGCACTGATGCTATGCGCCACTCTAATGCTTTACAGTCGTGCACTTATGAGTTGTGTTGGTTGCTTCATGGGAAGCAGTCATGGATTGCTCTATTGTTTAAAGCTATAGGATTGCTTATCTCCTGGATGTCATGGACTCAGGGATACTTGACACTTCTTGTGAGGAGGTTTTCCGCCACTTATTCACAACTCACTTTCCGATTGGGCGTTGGGTGAGATGTCATGATTCCTCACCATGTCTCTTTTGTTTTGTTTTGTTTTTTTTTTCACTCCCTAGCCCATTGGCCTTTTAGTGGGAGGTTGTTGGGGTAAAAGGCCCTTGGGTTTGCCCGTGTACAGTGACCACCCATATTCTTTATTCATATATATATATATATGAAAGTGCAATAAGGCTGACATAACATTGTTGACAACACCTACATTGTGTGTGCTCTTCTCTCCCGCGTCTCATGTATCCCTTTCAAAATTTTATCCCTTCCGATGACCTATACTCGTGCATCATAGTATGGGGCCTAACGCATCTCATATGAGAATCAAAACAAGCATCTACCAATTTGGAAATACATTACTTACGACCGGAACCACAGTTGGATTGATAGTGATGCCTTTGTCCGAAGCTTCATTTCTGGTTGTGGGATTTCCATCCACATGCAACATTCTTTGCTTGGAGGCCATTGTTTGCAAGTAGATTCAAGAGATAAAGAATGTGGAGTAGATTTGAGATAGGAGAGTGCAAGAGAAGATAGCTTAGTCAAAAGACCGAGATAGGAAAAATTTGAACTAACTCTCTCCTTCGCAGCCTCTTGGGATAACTCCTCTCTCTCTCTCTCTCTCTCCTTCTCTCTCTCTCTCTCTCTCTCTCTCTCTCTCTCTCTCTCTCTCTCTCTCTCTCTCTCTCTCTCTCTCTCTCTCTCTCTCTCTCTCTCTCTCTCTCTCTCTCTCTCTCTTTATCTCTTTCTCTCTCTCAAGCTCCTGCTTGTAATCTCTTGGAGGTTCTCTCTACCTCTCTCTTGCAGCCTCTTGAGTTCTCCTTATGCCTCTTGTGCCTCCCCATGCCTCATATTTATAGTGGATTAGAGAATAGGGCTTGTGGTTGAGAAGTGGAGCTCTTTGTGGAGGGGGGATCTTGGAAAGATCAGTGATCTAATGCTTAGATCATAAATCTGATGGTTCCATCGGCTCCAAAAGGGGATTAAAACTCGAAGACACTTGATTAGAAAGCTCTCAGTTTACTCCTTCTTTTCTCTGTTCAAAGTGTTGTTTTCTGTCTGTAGACTGTGATCGCGGTGTGCGCAATATCGCAAATCCCTCTCTTTATTTTTTCTTTTGATAAAATCTCTAAAACTAACTAAAACAACACTTGTCTTTTCTTTTAAATGACATTTAGTTCTAGAAATATCCATTTCTTTTTAGGATAATATCTAAAATATCTAAAATATTCTAGTCTTACCACAGTCAATCAAGGTAGTACGCACATTGGTGAAATGAAGGAGTGTGTACTACCACAGTCAATCAAGGTTTTGAAGCTTTTACCTTGATAATCTGATGGAGTTTGAATCACCGAGAATTGACGATTTGGACCCTTCTTGTGAAGAGTGGCGTGAACCGTTGCCCTCTCCATGTCAGCATCCATGGATGGATCTTCTTCATTGTCTAGCTCCTTATTGGAAACACTAGAGGTTCTCCCTCTGGCCATAACGGTGGTCCCTTGGCCATGAGCGGCTCTATTTTGACCTTGGAATTGCCCTTGGCGATGCCCTCTGCCAAGCTTGGGATACTCCCTCTTGAAGTGTCCGGGCTCGTTTGCAATGGAAGCAACGTGGGTTGCGATCATCGCTTTGTGTTGGAACAAAGTTGTTGAATAGCATTGGCCCTAGTTTCCTTTCTTTGGCCCTAATTCTGACCCTGTGCTCTCTTAGATTGAGCTGTAAACATACCCTTATTCTGATCTTTGTAAGGCCAAATCCTGTTGTACCTTGGTTTGGTCTGCACCTCTGGTATTATTGGAGCAGATCGAATGAGTGCATCTTGTAGGTCCGTTGGGCGCATTGATTCCAATCGAGTGTTTATGGATGGATTCAACCCAACATAGAATTTTGACACCTGTTGTGTCATATCCATTGGAGGTGCATACTTTAGGAGTGAAACAAACTTCGAATAATATGCTTCAAGGGATAATCCTAGCTGCTTCAAGTCATAGAATTCATTCATCTTTTGTGGGCAATAGGCAAGTGGCAGATACCTCCCTCGCACAGCTTCCTTAAGCTTATCCTAAGAGACTGTCCCCTCCAAGATTGCTTGGTCTCTGCACCACTGTTTTCACCAAAGTCTCGCTTTGCCTGTAAGCTTAAGTTTGGCGAGCATGGCTTGGTTAGCAGGTGCATTTCCTGATGCCTCAAAATAGTCCTCCATGGACTCAATCCAGATATTGGCATCGGCTTAAACAGTCCTTCCCTTGCCATCAAAATCGGTGGCTTAATTTGTTTGAGAAGGAACTTCTTCTCTTGAACCATAGCTGGACTTAGTGAAGGAGTCAGATTTGGAACCTGGGTTTGGGGTTGCATGTGAACAATAAGATTCTTTATGTTAACATCTTATCATACGTTCCCATATTATGTTAATACGACTAGCACAACTTTTTAGCTAAGTGATTTAATCACTTAACACCACAGTTAACATTTATGATCAAGATAGAAAGTCTTATTTATTCATGAGGGCATAACCCTTTGAGTACATTTATTTTGGATAAGTAAGACATGCTGATTGATGCATCAATTTGGGAAAAATAGGATTGTGTTACAATTGGCTACAGGGACAGAATAATAATATGGAGTGGGGTCATGGATTTTCAGGAAATGGTAAGTCATAGAAAACTTGGGGTATCCCTTCCTTTGATACCCGTTCTTCGGCACACTCCTAGGGATTATGGATACCTAGTGGATGGCAGGTCAAGAGCCATTATCATGAATGATGAGGGGAGGAGGGTGATGGCTCGCATGAGAGAGTTGTGCCAACAAGTTTTTCGGCACAACGTCCTGGATCATTGGAGGAACATACCGGAGGGGAGCAAGGAGTACATAGTAGCATCCTTGCACGAGGAGTTCCCGGTGCCAGCCGCAGTGGATAGATTCTCTACGGGCTGGATGATGGATTGCATGCGTGCATACATGTCACATAGACGATCCGACGCACGCAAGGCAATCAAGAGTGGGGCTCCAAAGCCCGAGTGGTTAGATGCAGTCACTTCTTGATAGACATACTTGTTCTGCTTGACTTACCGACCGCTAATGTGCAAAGTTGCGTTTACGCGAGCTTCGACAAAGATGAGCAGCTTCACAATCTTTAAATCCTCCATCCACTTGATTCTCTTCAAGTTGGTTTGAAGGTACGCGAGTCGATGGGCTGCTATGTAGTATATTCCTGAGTCTCTTGTCCATCTCCGTTCCACATACAAGGGCGAAGGATTATAGATGTGGTCCAGAATATTCATCATGCCAAGCCTCTGACGATAATTCGAAGCATGCATTGCAGTCATGAACATGACCTAGAACACCAAGAACTTGCTCCATGCTTCGTGACTCTACAACCCAGCATCCATATGTGAGTAAAGAAATGTTTTCAACAAAAAACACTGCTCTATTCTACTCACCTTCCCTGTTTATCCCTTATTTCTTTTATTTTTCTCCATTAAGCTCCCTTGTAATCCTTAGATCTCGTTGGTTCGCTCTGATACCAACTGTAACGTGTCCACTCGTCCACTTGTGGGACACGTCTTAGCAGCCCATCGGGAAGAGAGTCTAGAAAGCATCGCCTGGCACTCACAAGGAATGTCACAGGGTTTGCGATCTAGGTCTTCCCGAGTCTGCCCCGAGCAGAAGTGTTTGGCCGTTTCCACTTAGGACCAACCGGAAGTCAGGGGTTCTTTCCTATCAACAAAGTCTCTAGGAATAGCTAGCGTCGAGCTCCAGATGGACCACTTTGCATAGGAACAATAGAGTCGAAGCGGATTTATGCTGCACTTGGTTCATGGAGAATGGGAAACGAGAGGGATGCGAAGCTCAACCTCTCTGCCTAGAAGGCGTAGTCCCATTCCGTTCCCCTAAAACAACATAAATTGGGATTCTAACTCTACTGATACTAGGTCTTCATAGTCTTGTTATCACATCTTTTGAGATAAGTTCCCAGCTAACCAGGACCACCCTTCCGTAGGATGGACCCAAGTCACATCCATCCCACTTTCTTCGATTTGCTTAGTTATCTAATTACCTACCACATTATGTTTGACATGCAAAAGCAGCTTCCTTAATTAACCAATTTAAACGCAAGTTCCTTCACGTAACTTAGGCACTGACACAAAAACAAAGTCAAGCAAGTTCCTTTCGCAAATATCTTATCTTTATTTATCATAGTCCCAGAATACATCAAGTATCATGCTCGAAGGCTATCCCAGCAATCAACAAGATTGCTGCTCCAAGTTTCCACCCATAGACTAGTACACCAGCCTCAAGATCCCATCTCGAGTCACATCGGCCTCTTGTGCGGGATCCAGAGGCAAGGAATTTATAGCCAGAGCCTCCCCTGGCACCCAAGCGTCCTCCTGCTCCAAGTAGCACCCACGGAGAGACCTCTCCCAGTGAGTTCAATCCACATACCCGACGCGGCTAACAACCCCCTTGGATAGGGCCATGCAGGCAGTCAGAGGTAACTGAACCTGCCTCTCCCTCTAGGCTTTTAACCTGAAGCATTAAGTGTTTTGCCTTGAATTAGTTCCTTGAGCAAAGAAGTTCAAACAATGTACCTAAGTGTACAATCACAATCATCTAAGAGCTCGTTTGTATGACCAACTGCTAAGGTGTGATTCCTTCTTCCCGAATGCTCCCAGCATTCGATCCTGGATCGTTCGCGACTTGGCAAGATCCCAAGGGCTTGGCAAGCTAGGTTGCTTGTTTTCCCTTTATCTTCGGGTTAGGGTTTGTATCCTACCAACCCTAATTATCCTTACCTTAGGTCTCCTGGTAAAAATAGGTCATGGACAACCCCGTCATCCTCGGTTGGACAACTTGCTGGTTATCTCCTAGATCCCTCGAAGTACCTATGTACCTTTATCTTTGATATTAATTGATCAAGATTGTCTATTCCCTTGACCATGGCTGGTCAAGATGGTTCTGATTAGAACAGTTACTACTCCAACTTAAGTATAATCTTCTTAAGCCCTCTTAATAATGCTCACAAGCACTAAGCCTTTACTACCTATCCCTCTTGAAGTCACCAGAGACTTTGTCATGGGATTCATGGATCTCAGTCCCAATTGGTAAATTACAAACAACGTTGAATTTTCCTAAACACTTTAAAGCACGCAATGTAATGACATGCCTTCATTTCAATGCTTACAATTTTGAAATTTTGTGCCACACATGCGAAGGTGCTTTCTATGCATGCAATCTTAACATTATCCTCCATGTAATTATTTACACGATCTATGACCTTCTTGAATGATCTAACTATATGTGATCATTGTATGAGCCTAGCTGCACTTTAATCTTTCAAGAGATTATTACATGTACCTTAGAATCCATCTTGCAATATGGAGATGCGCTTTGTTTCTTTCAATGTCCTCTGAAATGCATTTTAAGCAAGAACTTGTGTAAGGAGCAATGTACTTTATGCAAGAATTTTTGGTAATTTACGATGCAATTTCTAATCAATTCCACCTATTATGATGACATCTTACGACGGAAATTATCTTGCTCGTTACATGCATCACAACTAAGTTCATACCTAGGAGATTATCAAACACGCAATGAATGTGATGCATGCGAATATGATTTTTCACCGATAATATTTATAACCTATGATTTAATAATGGAGCAACCTGGGTTTGGAGTGATGCCGTGATTCTAGTGGTATTGATGCCTGATGAACCGTTCGCGGTTGCGGTGCCACCTTGTTTCGAACCTCCATCCACGCTTGCAGGGTTTCCAACCATCTTTGTGGAACTACGCTTCAGGGCCATACTGGAAGAGGCATGTACGAGTGATAGAGTTCTCACACTCTCCTAGGCAAGATTCTCGCCGCCTCTCCTTGAGTGGAGAAAAGACAATGAAGGGGAGTGTATTTTTCAGAAATGCTTCTTCTTCTTCTTCTCTTCTTCTCCTCTCTCTCTCTCTTCTTCTTCTTTCTCTTCTTCTTCTCTTCTTCTCCTTCTCTCTCTTCCTCTTCTTCTTCTTCTTCTTCTTCTTCTTCTTCTTCTTCTTCTTCTTCTTCTTCTTCTCCTCTCTCTCTCTATATATTCTTCTTCTTCTTCTTCTTCTTCTTCTCCCCCTCTTCTTCTTCTTCTTCTTCTTCTTCTTCTTCTTCTCCTTCCCTCGCTCCCTTCTTCTTCTTATTCTTATTCTTCTTCTCTTCTTCTCCTTCTCTCGCTCCCTTCTCCTTTTTCTTCTTTTCTTCTCTTCTTGTGATAATGATGATGGGGGAGGGGGAGGCGTGGGGGTGTGATGATGCAGGCCTGCAGGAGTTGGGCCTGTCAGGCGGCGAGGGAGGGGCTGCTTCTCCAACAACAAGGGAGGGGGGGCGATGTGCAGCAGATGAGGGAGGGAGCTGCTGCCTTTTGTAGAGGGGGGAGGGGAGGAGGTGGCCTATGGGGAAGGGGAGATGGCTATTCACAACCGCCACCCTCCACTTGGGGGGGCTGCATGCCCCCCTCTCTTACTTACTTACTCTCTCTCTCTCTCTCTCTCTCTCTCTCTCTCTCTCTCTCTCTCTCTCTCTCTCTCTCTCTCTCTCTCTCTCTCTCTCTCTCTCTCTCTCTCTCCGCCATGTAGTCAGCAGGGGGAGATAGGGAGGGAGTTTTAAAAAAATTTAAGGGGGGGTTCTCATGGGGGGAGGCACGGGGGTGGGGGGATGGGGGGGGGGGGGGGGGGACACGGGGGATATTACAGTTTCGCTCTGATACCAACTATAAGGCACTCGCCCATCGACTATCCAAGCACGCTTTTAGTGGTCTATCAAGAAACGAATCTAAGAGTCACTGCCCGGCACTCCCATGGAAGGTTTCGAGTTTTGCCACCTAGGGTTTCCCAAATCCGCCTCGCAACAAAACGTTCATGGCTAAACCCACTAGGATTGACCTGAATTTTGGACTCCTAGTGGCCAAGGTCTCCTCAGATCCTAGACATCCTACTTTACACAAAGATACCCAAGCCGAAGCAGACCCATGCCACAATTGGTTCAAAGAGAATGGAAAACAAGAGGGATGTGCCGCTCAACGTCTCTGCCCGTAGGGCATAGTCCCATTCCGATCCCCTAAAACCTCATGAGTCGGGTTGTAATCTAACCCTACCTAAAGGTCAAACAACGATAAAATCTTGTGAGAAGCCTCCTAGTTCTCTGGGACCACCCTGACGTAGGACAGACTCGTCGCGGGTTCCGCCCACCTGCTTCCCTTAATAGCTTTAGTTTTCTAATTAGGTCCTACCACATTTATGTGTGACACTTAAAGTCAGCTTCATTAATTAAGCCTTTTAGGAAACATGCTTCATTGGCGTAACTTATAGCACAGATACGAAAACAAAGCAAGTAATCTATTGACAAACAAGTTCAAACAAGTTCCTTAACTTATCTTCAAGTTAATCTTTGTCTCGCCCATACAGGAGAAATTATGTATTCCTTCTGTCCAACAGAAGTAACTGGTCCAAATCACATGGCACCACAAATTCCATATCTTTTTGACCCAAGGGAAGATACACAAAATTCCACAAGGGTATTTTGCCCACCAACATTCCACCCTTGTAACTAGTATTTAGGGTTCCAGGATCCCATCCTAGATCATGAATGGGCTTGTCAGATTCTAGAAATAATGCAGGATTTATAGCCAGAGCCCCCTCTGGCACCCACATTTCCTATTGCTCGAGACTATCCCTACTAACAAACCTTTCACCTACGGAGCCAGTCTAAGCCTCTCATAGCGATAACCATGACCCCCTTGGAGTATGGCCTCACCGCTACCTTGAGGGTAGCCTAGCGCGGTCCTTCCTTTATTAAATCCTTTAAGAATCTAGCACAACAAGGCATGCAGCCCTAATATCAGTTCCTAGAAAAACATTCCTTTATCCCCATGGCAACTTTTCATCACAGACCCTTGCCATGCATTTAGCATAAATCACAAGCACTTGGAACAATCATCCAAACAACAAACTAACAACCAGTTGAATGTAAAAGCATTTAGGATGTTGGTTGATCAACCAACAAAAAACCAATTGTATTCTTCCCAAACAATGCAAGAATACTCGTGATAATATTTCCATCGCATATCTGCTCTTCTCCTTGGGATCAAAGAGCGATTCTATGTAAAATTTACTTAACTCTTGTATGCACAATTTTTAATGTCATGATTATGCCATTCATAACCCCTAAACAATTCTTCCTTGTAATTGCTCTATCAACGAATAAGCCATATGTAACTAGGTGCAATTAACTTTCCTTAATACATGCACTTTGTAAGCTCAATCTTTTGAATATGTGGGAGAAAATTTATCCCTTCCAATGACCTATACTCGTGCATCATAGTATGGGGCCTAACGAATCTCATACGAGAATCAAAACAAGCATCTATCCATTTGGAAATACATTACTTACGACTGGAACCACAATTGGATTGACAGTGATGCCTTTGCCCGAAGCTTTGTTTTTGGCTGTGAGATTGCCATCCGCATGCAGCATTCTTCTCCCTCGCAGCCTCTCGGGATAACTCCTCTCTCTCTCTCTCTCTCTCTCTCTCTCTCTCTCTCTCTCTCTCTCTCTCTCTCTCTCTCTCTCTCTCTCTCTCTCTCTCTCTCTCTCTCTCTCTCTCTCTCTCTCTCTCTCTCTCTCTCTCTCTCTCTCTCTCTCTCTCTCTCTCTCTCTCTCTCTCTCTCTCTCTCTC
The DNA here is from genome assembly GCF_053477565.2 of Lygodium microphyllum. Lineage (NCBI taxonomy): Eukaryota > Viridiplantae > Streptophyta > Polypodiopsida > Schizaeales > Lygodiaceae > Lygodium > Lygodium microphyllum. The sequence continues at coordinate 71,034,262 of NC_141161.1, forward strand.
TCTCTCTCTCTCTCTCTCTCTCTCTCTCTCTCTCTCTCTCTCTCTCAAGCTCCTTCTTGTAATCTCTTGGATGGGTATCCTTCTCTCTACCTCTCTCTCTCAGCCTCTCAAGGTCTCCTTATGCCTCTTGTGCCTCCCTATGCCTCATATTTATACTGGATTAGAGAAGAGGGCTTGTGGCTAGGAAGTGGAGTTCTTTGTGGAGGGGGATCTTAGAAAGATCAATGATCTGATGCTCAAATCATAAATCTGATGGTTCCATTGGCTCCGAAAGGGGGGTAAAACTTCAAGACACTTGTTTAGAAAGCTCTCAGTTTACTCCTTCTTTCTTTCTCTGTTCGAAGTGTTGTTTTCTATCTATAGACTGCGATCGTGGCGTGTGCGATTTCGCAAATCCCTCTCTTTATTTTTTCTTTTCATAAAATCTCCAAAACTAACTAAAACATCACTTGTATTTTCTTTTAAAGGACATTTAGTTCTAGAAATCTCCATTTCTTTTTAGGATAATATCTAAAATATTCTAGTCTTTTTCAAAAATCTAATATTTTTAGACCATCTTAGTATACACATTAACATTAGTGATTAATATAGCTCATCTCTCTTGTTCACGTTGTAACTTCCGTGAAGGGTGGCTACAGTCCTTGTCAATCCGAGAAAAATCTTGGTTTTACGACTCTCAATTTTTTAACATATATTTTAATTAAATAAAAATCCTTAATCTTATTAACGTTGGTTAGTTTTTTTTAACTTTAGTTAGTATTCTTACTAACTTATTAATTGACTAACTAATTTTTAAACTAATCAACTAACTTTTATTATGTGGAAATATTACAACCAGCCATTCTTTTGGCTTCTTGATAATCTTATTACCCTCCTTATCTTTTGATTTTCATTTTCTTTTGACTATAGGCTCCTCTAAAACAACATCATTTTTAAGAGACCTCACCTAGGCATCCAACACCTTCTTGTCATCCTTGCTAGGTTTAGGGTTAACTTTGCTTATACCAAGGTCATCTTTTTGACTGTCTTTTAGTCTCTGACCCCTAATCACCACCCTAACATTGTTACAAGATAAACTCTTGCTAATTGGCAAGGTTTCAACTAGACTTACCCCACTAGGCATTTCCTCGAGTGTGGCTTTTCCCCTTTGTAAAATTTGCCTAAGGCCCTCTCCTTTGGCATTCTTGTTATTTGCACGATGGTTTACATGCCCAGGTTGTTGACTACCTTGTTGGAGAGAGATAACCCTACTCCAAAAGGTAGTGGCTAAGTGACCAAACTTCCCGTATATATTGCATTTGACATTACGACAATTACGAGGGAAATGATATCCACTGCACCACTTGCGATTGAATCATGATGGGCCCCCATCATTGGGCTTTCTAGTACCCATCAAATTTTGTTGATGCTTTAAGAAATTAACATCTACATTGATATGGCGGTATTGCTTACTGATCATATCTATATAATGTTTCATCATATCCTTTACTTCCTCTACAATATTTGATGCAAAGGATTCATAACCAGTGGCACCATGAGCTACCCTCTCACTAGGTTATACAACTTACAAAGGAATTGCTATCTGCATGAACCCTTGGTTTACAAAAGGAGCTCTTTGGCTCACACTTGGCTTCATGACATTTGGAGGAGCTAACAACAAAGACACATTTTGCATTATGCTTCCTCTACCATTCGGGTTGGTCTCGCAAGGGTACGAATTACACATTGATCTCCACCAACTAATCCCAAATTATTTCCAAGACTAAGGCTTGAATTTAAATTTTCCCTCGATACATAGACCGCTTGTAAGTGGGACTCTACTTCCTCTGCTTGGGTTGTAGCAGTATCTATATCCGCTAGAAAACACTACTCAACTACACTTGGATATTAAAGTTAAATCTATGCAAGAAGTATTGCAATTGGGCAACAAAATGAATAGGGATAGAGGCTTGCAACTTGCGAAAGGCCTCTTTCATCTTCTTGGTATATGATCGGACATTTTCATGGGGCTCTTGGCGTGTCACATTTAGCACATATAGCCAATAATGACTACCTCTTTCAGGGGGAAATTCCCTTTGAAAGGCTGCAAAGAATATATCAATCGTAGTTATGGTACCCACCTCTAAGTTGTGATACCGCATTGCAGTTCTCCCTTTTACGCTCATGTTAAACAACATTGGATGTCCCTCATCCTAAATACGATAGTTAAATATGAGTTTCTAGAACTCATTTATGCGAAGCTCTGCATCCTTCTTCGCTAACCCATTGAAGATGGGTAGAGGGAACCCTAAAGCTGGCAAATCCATCGTTCATGTAGGAATGGAAATAGGTTGCTCCATAATGACGATCGAATTAGTGTGGGAGTTTGTGATGATAGGACTACAACTCCAGTTAAAGTTGGTTGACTTACTAGGAGAAGGGGAGCACTAGAGCTTCCTCCTCCTCCTAATGAGTTGTTTGTGCTACTAAGGGCACTAAGACCACTCCCTCATAGGGGCAAATGGCTACTAAGTTGAGGGGAATACCTCCTAATTATTTCAGCCCATCATCTAGCCCTTTCATCTCTTTCTTGTTTTTGGATATCGGCTTCATGGTGTTTATAAAAAATAATGGGTCAATCTCGATGCTCGTTGGCATAAACTGACTAGTTGGTCTCTATTCAAACAAGATACAAGAACCACCACACTTATTAGCAGCTCCTCACAAATGCACTACTTGTTGAGACAAAAAATGGGGCCAATATTGACTCTAGGGCTCTAGTGGGCCTCCTAAACTCACCTAAATAACCCCATAGCCTCGTGGCTAGGAGCGTATGGACACTATGAACTAATTGAACCAAAGAATGCATTTGTAGATACTATTTCTAAAGCATAGTCCAAAGTGTTGCCCTTTTTGACTCCAAGCAATTGGATTTCCCAAAAATAATGGTGGCTAGCACCTCTCGTATCACATACATAGGGAGCACCCCCCACAACAGCTAATTGATGTGGTTCCACCACAGCTCTCCTACACCCCAGGGATTAGCCGCAAGATGCATCATTTCAACATATAGCACATGCAAAACATAGTCCTCTCTTTATATTCATTCTAGGAGATAATTCAATCCTTACCAAATCAAGCCCCAAAGGAAATGACTATCTAAACCTACAATTTAGAGAACCTCACACTCAACGTGGGTCAAATATTCTCAAAGAAGTGCTATGTATTCAGGAGGTAATTCTCATGATACCACATATTGAATATGGATGCAAAGTGAATGTTGTTAACTGCACAAATAAGTAAACTTATAGATCAAACAAGGTGGATGCACAAACAATTCTTTTCATGACTTCAATCTAACGCAGTGTGTCATTGCTAAGGCAACATTGAAGTAATTTGTGCTATTGCCCTTCTATAAAAAATTAAAACGATCGAATCCTATATGTCAAAATATGGATAATATCAAATTTCACGTGATAGTCATCTTCCCAAAACCCTTTTCCCCTACCATTTACAGTTTTGCATTCATTGGTAGGTGTAAGTAGTATTTTTATGTGTTTTGTGTATATAAAAAATGATAAATACGCACTATAACATAAAGAGTGGGGATAAACTGAGGCTAAACCTCATGCCCTAGTCCAACCATACATTCACAAATATATCCATAAGTTTTTGTAAATTTTCCATGCATAAAATCTGATTTTCTTCATTTTTTATTTATCTTATTATTTATTATTATTTTTTATTTTCAAATATGTAGAGCTTGCACAAACCAAGAACTAGTATATAATTCATATGACCCATCTGAACACCAAAAGAACCATAAAAACGTATAAAACCCTCAAAATTTTCAAAATGTGAACAGTAAAAATCAACTAAGATTTCTAAATTTTCAAGCACTAGAAATCATATTCAAATATTCGAAACCAAAAAAATCAAACAGTTACGTGTTTAAATTAATGAAAATCCTCACGTATTTTAAAGTCGGGAAGCTGCTAACACTACTCTTTCATGGCTGTCGACGCATCCTCAATCTTTGATTTATGCTCCATAACACTTCAACATCATTACACGTCCAAAATCTATCGCTTCAACTTAAGCCCCTTTCACATAGATTGAGCCATAGAAACAAGGTGTAGAGCGGAGAGAGAAATAATGATTTCTGAGATGTTGATTCAATGCATCATTTCACTTGATTTTTGAAGCGATTGATGGCGAAGAAATTGTCTAACACAGCTTCAAGAGGGTTCCCCTCAATTCTCCCAAATCAAGAAATCCCATTTTTCCAAGAATTGAGGGGGCACAAAAAAATGACTCCTCTTCCCTCATGTTTTATTTTTGGGGCTTTAAGTCCTTGTAAGCTTCATTAGTCCTCTTAATCATTTAAAAAACTGGTTTCCAAACTTTGTGTTCACACTTTGGGCAAGTGGTTTTGGCCTAAACGGAGGGCCAAACAAACTCAAAATTGTGAGTGGATTGTACAGTTGGCTTCATGGCATCAAAATCTATTAACTTAGTCTTTGTTATGCTCTTTCTAGCTCCTAGATCCGATAGCCACTTCATAACACCAAACCCTACGATGATTAAATGGGGGGTCAACTGACCTCTCCAATTGATGACCATAGACTTGTGTTGGGTTCCTCACGTTGAAATGCATCTAGGATAACTCCATCTCTTTGATCCCCAACCGTTCCATTTTTCATGAAAATTTGCTCTTTTACATCTCTCAGGTTCTTTTTTTGCTTTAAATTAGCTTAAAAAATCTGCTCTCATTTAGCGACCCTCAATCCATTAAAAAAATGGTTTTTTTTGCCCATTCTAATTGAGCTTTATGCTCCTAGCCATGGATTCCTTGATTTCTTGGCTCTCTATCGCAAAAAACAATAAGCAATTTGACGCATCAAATAAAAAGTTCAGATTTTAGTCTTTCTCTCTGCTCTTTCTCTCTCATCATAAATGTGGTCCATATAGGCTGAGAGGATGAGGAGAAATGGGTGTTCCTTCCTAATGAGATGTTAGTAATGGATCAAGAAAGTGCAAAGGAGGTGTCAATGGCTATAAAAGAGCGTCAACAGCTTCTTATTTTCAAAATATGATGCATGCGTATGCAAATTATAGAGTAAGCTGTATATTATTGAATTTTATCTTGAATCACCTATTCTTATTATAGAAAATGATTGGAAATGATTTAATATACTTAAATATGTTTGAAATTATAGAATAATCAATAATTTTCAAAATTCATATAATGGAAATCAAAATCATAAAACCCGCAATGGAGGATTTAATAAGAAAATCATATTTTTATGGATTTTTATAGTTCAAATAGTGTTCCTATGGATATTGAATATAATATTGAATCATAATCTACATAAACTTCATAAATTTAAACATTAAAAATTAGTAATTAATTTTGAAATAAATAATAAAAATATAAAAATTGATTTTTTGATTGAAATTTTTTAGTTTAAGGGTGAATAAAAATATTATAAATTAGGGAAAGCTCTGTGAGTGTATAATAGCTATAGAGCATGAGGGTTGTCTCAATCTATATCCATTTGTATAGTAAGTGGTCATGTAGAGGGTGTTCTTATGGAGAAAATATCGTGAAACATAAAAAACACATACATAATAAATGAACACATAGAAAAGCTAAAATGTCAAGATTTTTACATAGAAATATAAGTGTTTGTGCATTGAAGGGAAGCATTTAGAAATCGCTTCATTTAAGTTAAAAGGGACAATAGCATGGATGAGTCTAGTGTTGTTTCTAAGTAACAAGGCAATATATTAGAAAGAAAATCATTGAAAGAGTGTTTTGCACATTACACATTGATTGATTTGTAGCTAATTTTTTTGAGCACTATATGGCATTATACCTTGCATTTGCATTCTTGTACATGGTATCAAGAAAGAGGAAGTCTCCTAGATACATTGCAATTGGTTGCTAAAACTATCAACTAACGATAAGAGTATGAGGATCCCTGAGAGCTGTAGGATAGAACGATTTTCTTTAGGGATTGATTAAGTGAGAAAACAAAATTATCTCCTGGAACGCTTTTTCAGAAGAGTAGACAATGTTACGATTGTGTTTTATATTTAGATGGCATATCTTGGGGTCAATCCATGAGATGTAGAAGAGCCTTATAGAAGCCACAACGATCAGCTGGGGGATGCTTTATATGTGCACAACGAGGTGTTGATTAGCTGTATGTGTGGTATACTCTCTCAATTGGAGTCTCGTGATATGCCAGGGTGACCGTTGTGCATTTATGTCACCGACTTGTCAGTTGTAGATGCGGTTGGTACACCGCCCATGAATAATAGCTAGATGACAGCTATCCTTATCTACTCTAGTTCGTGGCTCAGTTAGTATGCCACCTTAGTTAGTTGTCTTTAGTTTGAGACCCATATATAGGGTTCTTCTATTTTTCTTTGTATGAGACTTCTTTTTGGCTTACACAACTAAGAATAGGAAAACTGTTTTCAGCCTCCACCTCTGTGTGTATTCCCCCATTGTGCAAGCAAGAAAGCTACAAGTGAGACTCCTTCCTTCTCTCCCACAATCTTGACATGGTATCAAAGCCTTGTTCGTGGTAAGGAGCTCAAGAAAGCAAGCCAAGCTCGCGGTGTTCTGGTAAGAGGAGCAGTGTTGCTTTCATTTTCTGTTTTGGGAGCAGATCTCTGCAGGCAGCACAGCAGGAAATTGCAAGAGTGCATTGTCTCAGGTTGAGACGCCCTTCACGGTGAAACAAGAGGGCGACCCTGTTTTTTTGATTTGAGGCCATTTCGGGGCCTGTTTTGGAGGCGAAAGTTTTCTGCACGCACTCAGGAAAAAGCCATGTTTTATGTTGTGCGACCACTGTTCTACAGGTCGGTGAAAAGTTACCACAGATATTGCATTGTATGCTCGTGTGCAGAGACATTGGGAGTTACAGAAGCATCCTTGGTTCATGTATATGCAAAATCGTCACTAGGAAGTGACTGTGTGGTCAAATACCACTTTCGCCAGTTTTGCAGATTTGCCCTTGTGAAGCTGAAGCTGTGTTCTTTGCAGTGACAGAATTTTTTGCAGTGTTCTGCAATGGCGTCTGATTCTCTTTCACAGATTGTCACTGAAAAGCTTGACAAGAACAACTTCCAAGCATGGAAGTTTAGAATGCCAAATTTCCTTATGGGAAAAGGATATTGGGAATTTGTTGCAGGAAATGAAGAAGAACCAATTCTTCCTGATGTTCCCAATCAACAGCAAATGCAGGCATTCAAAGCATGGCATGAGAGAGCCAGGAAAGTTATGTACTGGCTGTCTATCAGTATTTCAGACTCTATGATTGTGCATATTCAGGATGCAAGTACGCCAAAGGAGGCATGGGATACTTTGTCAAAAATGTATAGCACAAATACACAAGCTAGGAAAATGCAGCTCAAGCAAGAGTTGCATAATGTGCAAAGAGAAAGTATGAGCATCAATGACTACCACATGAAGGTGAAGAAGATTGCAGATGCACTTGCTTCCATTGGGTCACCAGTGGAAGATGATGATTTAGTTTCTGTGACCTTGAATGGTCTAGGAAAGGATTATGCACAGTTTCGGACATCCATTTCAGTTCGTGAAAGATTTCCTGATTTTGAGGAGTTGATTGCTCTTCTAATTTCTGAGGAGCAAAGAAATGGTGGTGCATCTTCTTCAGGAGGAACTTCAAAAGGAACTGTCTTCTACTTAAATGTTGGAAGAGGTAGAGGCAGAGGTAGAGGAGGCCGATTTGGAGGCCGTGGTAGAAATCAGAATATGTAGTAAACTCGAGAAAACCAGTCCTATGGAGGAGGACATGGTAACTCTAGAGGCAGGGGGAGCCAAAGAGGTCGTGGTGGACGGCAAAGAGGCCAAAATGCAAACAGTAATGTTGAATGCTACTACTGTGGTAAAATGGGTCATATGGCTAAAGACTGCTATAAAAAGCAGAATGACATCATGAATGGAAAACTGCAACAAGGGAATTATGCATCTTCTAGTAGACAGAGTGATGACAGAAATGAGCATTTGTTTATGGTGCAACACATGAATAATTATGTGACAAGTGCAAAAGAAAGCAACGATGTATGGTATGTTGACTCAGGTGCGTCAAACCACATGACAGGTCATGCAGAATGGATGGAGGATGCAAGGAAAATGGAAAAACCAGGATTTGTGGAGACTGGTGATGATACTGCACATCCTATTGTGCAGATTGGAAAAATTCCTTTGTCTATGCAGGATGGGAAAAAGAAATACATGTCCGATGTATTTCATGTCCCGAATATCACCAAGAATCTGGTTTCTGTTGGTCAAATGGTTGAGCAGGGCTTGCAGGTCAGATTTAATCCTCATGGATGCTTTGTTAAGGATATGAAAAATAAAGGCCGCTTGATAGCAAAAGGAAAGAAGAAGGGCAGAATGTTTACGTTGGATGCAAACATGTCTGAATTGAGTGCATCAATGTTTGCACATGGGACCGGTGTAGTTGCAGATATTGATATCTGGCATAAACGCATTGGTCATGTTAATGTACAGCGACTTAAATCAATGCAAGCCCAAAATATTGTTGCAGGATTGCCTAAATTCAAGGTTGCAGAAATGCATAAGGTATGTAAAGCCTGCCAATTTGGAAAATAGGCAAGGAAACCATTTCCTAGACATGTTCAAGAGAGTGAGAAGCCATTGGAATTAATCCACTCTGATGTGTGGACTAAAAAAGCTGCATCTCTTGGAGGCTGTCATTATTTTGTCACTTTTATTGATGACTATAACAGAAAAGTTTGGGTGTATTTTATGAAAAAGAAAAGTTTTTGGGCATTTCAAAACTCTTAAAGCTATGGTTGAAAAAGAAATAGGCCTGCAAATAAAATGCCTAAGGTCAGATGGAGGGGGAGAGTACCTCTCAAATGAGTTTACAAGGTTCTTGCAGGAGCATGGCATAAAGCAACAATATTCATGCAGTCATACCCCACAACAAAATGGAATTGCAGAAAGGAAAAACAGGCATATTGAAGAGGTATCTCGTGCCATGCTCAATGAAAAAGACTTGCCAGATTTTTACTGGGCTGAACCAGTTGCTACAGCAGTCTATATAATGAACAGGACTCCCACTGCAGCAATACATGGGATGACTCCAGAGGAGAGGTATACTGGTAGGAAACCAGATATTTGTCATTTGAAAATTTTTGGTTGTATTGCCTATGTACATGTGCCAGATGAGTTGAGATCCAAGTTGGATCCAAAAGCTGAGAAGTGCATCTTTATTGGTTACTCTCTGCAGCAAAAAGGGTATAGATGCTATAACCCTTCTACTCGTAAGTTTACAGTGAGCAAAGATGTTGTTTTTTATGAGATGAGTAGTTGGTATAAACCAGTAAATGTGATTGATGATGTAGATGCACAAAACGGTAATGCTGCACAGAATTCACAGCAGCAGTCACAAAATATTAGTGGACCTGGAGCGTCCTCTAGCAGTGGTTCACATTCTTCGCCATGGACAGGCAGATTGAGATCAGGAGAATCTTCTCAAAGAAATGCAGATAGTGGTATTCAGGTATCACGAAAAGGAAAAGAGAAGGTAGATCAGCCCATGTTTGATGTGAATGCAGGTCACTCTTATGTGGATGGTGAATCCAATGGCTCAGAACAGAGTATTGATGATGAGTTGGGTATTCCTTCTATTGTTACACCTGGAGTAAGGAAGACCAGGGATGTTTTGAGAGCACATGGGAGTGAACCTACTTTGCGCAGGTCTACCAGAGCTAGGTATCCTATGGATAGGCTGAAATATGATGGATTTACAGCCATTTACTATGCATATATGGTCAAAGTGATACAGGAACCAGAACCCACTTCTTTTGAGCAAGCCATGGGAAAAGAAAAATGGGAGAAAGTCATGGATGAAGAAATGGATGCCTTGGAAGCAAATGCTACATGGGAATTGGTACCTTTGCCTAAAGGTAAGAATGCAATTGGCTGTAAGTGGGTTTATAAGGTGAAGCACAATGTAGATGGTTCTGTGAATAGATACAAGGCAAGATTAGTAGTCAAGGGGTATGCACAAACATATGGCATTGATTATGAAGAAACATTCAGTCCAATTGCAAGGATGGCAACCGTAAGAGCAGTCATTGCTATGGCTACATCAAAGGGATGGTCTTTACATCAGATGGATGTAAAGAATGCCTTCTTGCATGGTGATTTGCAAGAAGAGGTCTATATGGAGCAGCCACCAGGTTATGTGCATGCTGTTCATCCTGAATTTGTTTGCAGGTTGAAGAAAGCCTTGTATGGCTTGAAGCAAGCACCTAGAGCATGGTCTGACAAGATAGGATAGTATCTTGTCACTATTGGCTTTCGGATTTCCAAGGCAGATTTCTCACTTTATGTGAGAAAAACAGAGAAAGGTATTATGCTACTTGTCATTTATGTTGATGATTTGATTATGACAGGTGACAGTGATGAAGATATCCTTCATGTGAAAATGCTATTGAAGCAAAAGTTTGAGATGAAGGATTTGGGAGAGCTGCGTTATTTCTTGGAAATTGAGGTGATTAGATCACCAAGTGGGATACAACTCTTGCAGAGGTAGTATGGATTGGACATGCTGTCCAAATATGGGATGATAGGCTGTAAGCCTATTTCAGTTCCTTTGGAGCAGAATGTGAAGCTGAGCACAGATGCAGGTGAGCTTCTGGAAGACCCTACTATGTACAGACGCATAGTAGGAAGTTTGATTTATATGACTATTACCAGGCCAGATTTGAGCTATGGTGTTGGTTTGGTAAGTCAGTTTATGCAGGCTCCAAGGAAACCGCATTTGGATGCGGCTAGATACATACTCAGGTATGTGAAGTCCACATTGCGGTATGGACTATTTTATGAGACTGGGGTTCAGATACAGCTACATGGATACACTGATGCTGATTGGGCTCTATTTCTGATAGACGATCTACTAGTGGATATGTGTTCTCTTTTGGGAGTCCTGCAGTCACTTGGAGCAGCAAGAAACAGCCCACAGTTGCCTTGTCGAGCACAGAGGCCGAGTACAGGGGTGCAGCAATGGCTACATGTGAGGTAGCTTGGTTGCATAAGCTACTTTATGATATGCATCAGCCTACAGATGGGCCAGTTGTCATTTATTGTGACAACATGAGTAGTATACACTTGGAAAATAACCCAGTCTATCATGCTAGAACAAAGCACATTGAGGTGCATTATCACTATGTGCAGGAGAGGGTTTTACTAGGTCTTATTGATCTAGTTTATGTCAGCACAGAGGATCAGGTAGCTGACATATTTACGAAGGCATTGGGCGCAGAGAAGCTGCGCAAGTTCAGAGACCTGCTTGGTGTGCAGGAATTGGGATTGAGCTCGAGGGGGAGTGTTGAGATATCGAGCTCCACTCGTGATATGCCAGGGTGACCGTTGTGCATTTATGTCACCGACTTGTCAGTTGTAGATGTGGTTGGTACACCGCCCATGAATAATAGCTAGATGACAGCTATCCTTATCTACTCTAGTTCGTGGCTCAGTTAGTATGCCACCTTAGTTAGTTGTCTTTAGTTTGAGACCCATATATAGGGTTCTTCTATTTTTCTTTGTATGAGACTTCTTTTTGGCTTACACAACTAAGAAGAGGAAAACTGTTTTCAACCTCCACCTCTGTGTGTATTCCCCCATTGTGCAAGCAAGAAAGCTACAAGTGAGACTCCTTCCTTCTCTCCCACAATCTTGACAAGGAGGCCTAGCTAGAGCTTAGAGCCCGTGCCGGGTCTATTTTAGGTCTTGACAGGTGGTGTGTTTATTGCTGGGAGCCACTGATAAGTGGTGGTTTTTGAATCTTAGTCAATAGAGACCAGCTGCTCAATGTATGCCAAAGAGCATTGAAATAGATCCGTTATTTCCTGATAGACACCGTCAAGTGGAGATTCATCAATATCAAGAAAGAGCTGAAACGACTAGAAATAGAGTAGAGATCATTAGGAAGTATTCTCCTAAGCACAACATTCCAATATTGTTAAGAGTGAGAGGTCTTATTGACCTAATTAATATCCCAGTTAGTCCGTCAGGGAAAGAAGGGAGCTCTAGCATTTCCCTTTCCTCGACAATCTACTTCGAGTGAGAGTGTAATCCCTCTAGTATAAATCCCTAAAGCAAACATGGTTTTCATGATGGTGCAACCAATTGTGATACATGTAGGAACACTAGATCTACAAGCCTTAGGTTTCCCTCTATCCATTTTTAATGATTTAATAGAGGAAGACGTGGAGCTCCATATCAGTGAATTTCAGAAATTAATGTTCAATTGTCGAATTCAAAACGAAGGATATCTCATGATGTTTTTCAATATGACTCTGAAAGGAGGAGCTGCAATGTGGTGGCATGGCTTAGAAGCCATGACCATAACCAAGATTGACTTATTCTTTATGGACTTCAAAGAGAGTTCACCCATGAGAGAGGTGGTCAGTATTGGTAGCGTGTTCTAAATGTGACATGTCAAGAGCCTCATCAAAATGCTCGAGCATACACTAAGAAAATGAAAGAGATATTTCACAAATTGCAAACCTCTAGTCCTATTCCACCTATTGCTCAATTACAGTATTTTTTACATGGATTAGACCTCAATATCCAAGTGCAGTTGAGTAATATTTCTCTTGTTGATATAAACATTGCTATTACATGAGTAGAGGATGTAGACTTGCACTTACAAGTGGCCTACGCATCTAGGGTAAACCTAAATTCGATTCTAGGTCATGGAATAAATTGGCATTATGTTAATTATCATGAATTTGACTTAGCCACTTCTCTTTATGAGGTAAAGCCTGATGTGAGTCTCTAGTAGCAGCTGATCAAGTTATCTCTAGGCGTGCCTAAAGAGTTAAAGAAGATTCTTCACACTGGGTATATCACAAACCCTTGGAAATAGTCCATGTGGGAGATGACTAGTTTGAACATGTCGAAAAGCATTATCCAAGGGTGGCAGCATATGTTGACGGCATATTAGTGGATCATGCCATTGTGGATACAAGATTCTCTATCAACATTATGAGTTCAGAATTGATGGAAAGACTGGGGCTAGAAATCCAAAAGAATGCCTCCACAATTCTCCATATGGCTGATAATAGTTTAAGGCAACTAGAAGGCTGCATTACCAAAGTCCATGTGATTGTTACTAATGTGGAATACTCTTTGGACTTTAGGATTATTGGATTTACATGTCTGTCAAGCTATCAAGTATTATAAGGCCATGGATCTTGCATTTGCTTTTCAAGTGTGCATAAAGGCATCAAACTTATGATACCACTCCCTAGGTGCCTGCTTCAAGCCATAAAGACTTTTCTTCAATTTGCACACTAGGTGCTCCCTGCCAAGTTTTGCAAAGCCCTTTGGCTGCTCCATATAAATCTCATCATGCAAGTCCCCATGTAAGAAAGCCATCTTGACATCCATCTGGCATAAATCCAAGTCAAGCTGAGCAACCAAAAGCAAGACTAAGCGCAAGGTGGTCATCTTAACCACAGGCGAAAAGACCTCATCAAAGTCCACACCATACTCCTATTTAAAACCCTTTGCTACCAGTCTAGCCTTGTATGCCGGCTTGGGGTGTCCAGGGGTACTTTTCAGCTTGTACACCCACTTGCATGGCAAAGCCTTCTTGCCCTCAAGCAAGGAAACCAAATCCCAAGTCTCATTCTTATGCAAGGAGTCTATTTCAGACTGCATAGCCCTCTCCCAGGAGGGACTGTCACCCCTATGCATAGCCTCATCATAAGTGAAAGGCTCTCCTACATCTATAACCAAGACATAATGTATCGAGGGTTGAAATCTATCAGGTGGGCGTCTGTCTCTAGTAGACCGTCTCACAGCAGGCTCTGTTGCCCCTGCCCAGCTGCCTGTCCAACACCCTGACCATGAGCATCTGTTGCAGCTGTAGGCTGTCCAACTGGCTATGCGGGAGCCCTCGGCTCCTCCTAAAATATGACCCTATGGATCTCAACAACTCTCTCATGCTTCCTATGCATCTTGCTTTCATGGAAGACTACATCATGACTGCGGATGACTTTCCGCACCTGTGGATCCCAGAGATGGTAACCCATCTCGCTTGCATCCCCATAACAAAGGAAAATGCATTTGATACTCTTAGGATCTAGCTTACTTCTCTTGTCCCTGGGCACATGGTAAAATGCCTCACATCCAAAGACACAGAGATGCGCATAAGAGGGAGGTTTTCTAGTCCATACCTCCTCTGCAACCTGGAAATCCAAACCACTAGAAGGTGATCTGTTTATGACATGCACAACTGTACTAACTGCCTCAGCCCAAAAGCTCTGTGGTAGGCTTGCATGGCTAAGCATACTGTATACACGCTTCTGGATGGTTCTATTCATCCGCTCAGCCAAACCATTCTGGGGGGGGTGTAGGGGGCGGTCAACTGATGCTTAATACCCCTCTCATCACATAACTACTCAAAAGCACGTGAGACATACTCAACCCCATTATCTGTCCTTAGGCATTTTACGCTATACCCAGACTGGTTCTCAACCAATACAAGCCATCTCTAAAACACAGCCAATACATCAGATTTCAGCTTAATGGGATAAGCCCAAAATTTTCATGAAAAATCATCTATGAAAGTAACAAAATACTTTGCACCACCCATAGACTGACAAGGCATGGGCCCACAGACATCCGAGTGTACCAATGCCAAGGGCTCACTCATGCGTGGCCTACCAGAATTCTTATGCGTAGACCTAGTCTGCCTACCATAAAGACAATGCTCACATGAAACAAAACATGCATAATCAAGGGGCGGTAAGTACTGCAAACCAGAAAGCATTTTCATTCTCTTCAAAGACATATGGCCCAAACGGGCATGCCAAAGAGATACATGTGGGATAGAACCCACAAACAAAACATGATCAAGGGAAGAAGTGGATACAATCAAGGGATAGAGACTGCCAGCCTTGGCACCTCTCTCAATCACAAGTCTGCCACACGAGTGATCTTCCATGCAGAGTCTCCAAAAGATACATGATAACCTACATCATCAAGTTGTCCAGCTGACATGAGACTGCGTGTCAAAGTAGGTACATGACATACATCTTGCATAACAAAATTGTTGCCAGAAGGAAACTGCAGCCTAACATCACCAATGCGTACAATATCAAGAGAGTTGTCATCACCCAACTGCACAGAACTCGAAACGGTACAGTATGAATGAAACCACTCTCGGCAAGGTGTCACATGAAAGGACGCACCTGATTCCAAGAGCCAACATTGTGCATACATAGAGTGTATCTCTGTCATCTGCGAAGCACTAGAAGAAGCTGCAAAGATATAATCATCATCATCAACATCCTCATGTTGCATAACATTGATCTCTTTAATTTTAACACTGGACTTTGCAGGCACTATGTTGTGATCAGAAGACTTATCCTGCACTTTGTCTTTCCCCTTATCTTTGCGCCTTTCATTGCGCAGTTCATGGCATTGTGGCCTAATATGGCCCTTTTTTCCACAATAGTGACAAGTAACATCTGCATTCCTACCACGGGATTTTCCCTACGTGACTTCCCACGAGACTTGGACCGATATTTCTGAGAATCCCGTCCACGACTACTGCCACTGCCATGCTTTCCATATCCATCATTCCTGCCTCTAACTTTCATAGCATGCAACACACAAGAGGCATCCAAATTCTTACGGTTAACCTCTTCCTGCAGAAGAGCACTCTCAACATCAGGTAATTTCAAGGTAGCAGCAGGGGCACATAATGCAGTGTGGAATGCAGTGCGGAATTCTTACGGTTAACCTCTTCCTGCAAAAGAGCACTCTCAATATCAGATAATTTCAAGGTACCAGCAGAGGCACATAATGCAGTGCGGAATACATCCCATGACTCATTAAGAGTACCAAGCAAGAAAAGAGGAGTGACATCCTCTGCAAAAGTGATGTCCTACGAAGACAAGTTCTTGAGTATAGCATGGAATTGGCTCAAGTGAGCAGGCATAGTCACATTCTCCTTCATGCGTAGATCTATAAGCTGCTTTAGCCAATACATCTGACTCGCTAGACTTTTCTTATCATAGAGATTCTTGATTTTATCCCACAATTGCCATGCACTCTATTCTTCCTCAAATACATTGTAATGAACCTGTTCTGTGAGAGATAATACAATAGTGGACTTGCATAACTCATCTAGCATAGTTGCAGGCAGCTGCCCGCCGCTGAACCTCAATGGTTTGATCTACAATTTCTACACCAATATCTGCCAAATCTGGCTCTTCCAATAAGAGTAATTTGTACCATCAAGCTTAGTGATGTTGAAAATAGAATGATCAGTGGACGAACTCGCCATAATGTAGGCTGGAAGACTGCAAACAGTTCAAAACTGCTTGCAGTTTACTATAGAAAATGACCAAAAAATCACCAAAATTGAGAGAAAATGGCAAGAAAAGTGTAACCAAAGCTGCTGCCCACCAAGTAATAGTGAAACTACATCATTTCAGAATATTTCAGCATGAAAAATTCATTTCAGTCTGGAGTTATATTCTTGCTGTAATAAATGACAGCAAGGTACTGCGAGAGTCAATTGCTGACCAAATCACTACACCAAGTCAATAAATGATAGCCAAGACATGACCAGCCATAAATGGGCATTTATCAGCACCAAACAGTCATCAAGACCCTGAGCAAACACCCAAACATGTCACGATTGCATCCGTTAGTGAATAGGCATACCCCCTGGATAGTAGGGCAAAGTATACATAACACTGGCAAGACCTGACACCAGTAGGTGTATGCTCACAAGAGTGCAAAGCCCAAGCTCATGTCAAAAGCAACTCCAAGATATCAGTGCATGAACCATGCAACATTTAAGTGTAAGAGATCCCAAAGTCTCAAGTATCCGCAAAATGCTCAAATAGCATAAACCTCCTGCTCAATGTCGGTCAAACATACAAGATGCTCCCACTAGCACAAAAGGCAGATAAATGAGCTCAACAACTCAATCAAACCAAGTCAAAGTACCAAAGACGGGTAACCAAGTCAATGCCTCAATAGCATCCCAAGAGCATGACGGCTACAAAGCAACTGTAGGTAGCATCCATGAGCAAGACATACATCCCGATAAATATCTCTAACAACCAAAATGGCATCCAATACAAAATTTCGGAATAGAAAATGAGAATCCAAGCTAAGTCTTTAGAGAGCACTAAAACTCAACAAGTACATGGCACACTGTGCCAAGACAAATGCATCAAGCCGTAGGCATCGAGTAAGCATGTACCCAAGGAGCATATAACTATCAAAGCACGTCAAGCATAGACCGATGTCAATAAGTCCAGGCTGAAATAAGCTCAAACTTCCAAAAGCATCCGGATCCATTGACAAGCTCGAAGTCGTCCCTCAATGATCAATACATCATAGCATAACCCAATAGTCAAAGCACTGACCACTGTCAAGCATAGACCGATGTCAATAAGTCCAGACTGAAATAAGCTCAAGCTTCCAAAAGCATCCGGATCCAATGACAAGCTCGAAGTTGTCCCTCAATGATCAATACATCATAGCATAACCCCCCAAGACATACACCCAGAACCAATAGGCATATGTCAAAGCATGAAAGATAGCTTCAGCTCAAGAGTATTCAACATGCATTTATTGTTATAAACTGAGTATTTTCAACCCTACAATCAGGCCAAAATCATAGCATTACATGTAGCTTCAATCCCCAAGTCAATTGGGATGCAATAGGCATCAAACCGGTTATGTAGTCATACCCAAACAAGCATAGGCATAAACTGTGAATGTAGCACTAGCATCAAATGTCTGTGGACTGTTTATAATAGTCCTGAAACACTGTTTTCAACCACCAACCAATGCCTAATCCCAAAGGATCAATTCCAAGCATCAATACATGTGCAAAAATCGTGAAATGGAGCCCCAAACAAGTGCTTAATGCCAAGCTGGGGCTGGGGCTGTAGTGACTAATGTGTTGCTATCCACAAAATAGGCGCAAATCTGCGTGGAGTTGTTGCTAGTCCTACTGGTCCACGTGGCAACTTTGGAGTGGTTGGAGGGCTCAAGCATGAGCCAAGGGGGCCTGGGAACAAGCCTCTAGCATCCCACAACCGGTAGCAAAGAGATATGAAGGTTGGAAGCTTCAATGGTGGCTGCCTTGTTTGCCTAGACCTGTGGACTGAAGTAAAAACTCTGAAATAATGAAGCAATACCTCAATGTCAATGCCCTGATGGTGCCTCAATAGGCCAGGAAGAAGCTCGGGAAGCCGGGGAGTGACGGGAGCTCAAGAGAATGAGCTATGGCTGCCGGGAAGGAGAGCCAATGCGAGTGGGGAGTCAATGGGAAGCTGAGAATGCCATGAGCCAAGCTCAAGAGTTAGGAAGCCGTGCTCTAATACCAGTTGAAAGGTGAGAAGGATCAAAGCTTGCACTCGAGAGCTATGGCGGGAGAGCAAGAGCAAGAAAGAGAGAGACAAGAAATGGGAACTCCAACAGTCACAATGTATGACCGGGCCTTCCTTTATTCAAACTGTCACTAAAAGAATAAAGAATAAAGTGACGGTGACGGGCACCCGCCACCTATAGTGTGCAGTGGTAGTGACTATCAGTGTAGTAATACACGAGCAGCTAGGCGGAGGCGCCTTTACCTCCAACAAGGAGAAATTGGGTGTATTTGCTTCATCTTACAAAGACTTGGAGGGGATTGATCCCACGATGTATCGATATCACATCAACCTAGAGCTTGATACCAAGCCTGTACAGCAGTGTCAAAGGCATATGAACCCCAATTATTCGGCCCTAATGAAGATAGAGTTATTGAAGCTCTTAGAGAATGGATTCATCTACCCAGTGGCCAACCCATTATGGTTGTACCAAAGGAGAATAAAAATCTCCAAATCTATGTAGATTTTTATAAGCTCAATTGCAAAATAAAGAAAGATCATTTCCCTATCCCCTTAACCGGTCAACTATTAGACACAATGGTAGGATATGAACTCTATTCCTTGTCGGATGGTTTTAGTTGATACAATCAGGTGAAAATTATAGAAGAAGACCAATCCAAGACAATTTGACAATAGAATGGGATATATATACCTACAAGGTGATGCCATTTGGACTATATAACACCCCTGCTACCTTCCAATGGCTCATGATGGCCATATTCCAAAACCGCATGCATGATTTCATTGAGAATATATATCTAGATGATTTCTGTATCTTTAGTTTTCTTTTTTAGCTTTGAGGAAACTTAGAACAATTCTTTGAGAGATGCCGAGAGTATGGAATCTCCGTCAACCCTGACAAATGCATCTTTGGAGTCTCCTTGGGAGTTTTGTTGGGCCACATTGTTTCGGCACAAGGGATAGCAACAAATGCTACAAAGATTGAAAAGATTATAGCCAAACCACACCAACTAATCTAAAGCAACTGAGAGGATTTCTTAGCCATGTGGACTACCACAAGAGGTTCAATACACATTTGCAACTAAGGCAGCCCCCCTCCACAAGCTTCTCAAGAATTATGTAGACTTCATTTCAATAAAGGATTCTGAAGAAGCTTTCAATACCTTGAAGCAATGTTTGATCAAAATACCTATCCTGCAATCTCCTAATTGGAATAAGGAATTTTGTGTGTATCCTAATGTGTCTGTCAAAAGGGCTAAGCACAAGCCTCTACTAGAAAGACTCCTCAAAGCTAGACCACTCTATTTATCATGCAAGTCGAAAAGTCACTCATCAGGGGAGGAACTATAAAGTGATAGAACTACAATGCTTGGCAATGGTGCTTGCTTTGGAGAAGTTTCTGCATTACCTTCTGTCAACGAATTTTAAGTTTTATGTGGATCGTGAGGCTCTATCCTTCTTGATAAACAAGATCATGGATTGAGATCTATAAGATCCGTCATTGCAAATCCACACCCTACTACCCTAGAGCCAATGGCCAAATTGAAGTTGCCAATTGCATCCTCTATTCGATTCTAACAAGGATGATTTCCATGTATTGTCATGATTGGGATGATCAACTTACAAGATCTCTTTGAGTGTCAGAACCTCTCATAAGGCCACAACAAGACAGACACCTTTCTAGCTAGTATATGGCACAAAAACTATTTTCTCAATTGAGCTAGAACTGCCCTCTTGTGAGTGGCTATCATAAACTAATTAGGAGATGTCAAGTCCCTACAATGTCATCTTCTATACTTGGAATGTCTAAGACTCAAAGGATGACCTTACAGTGCATGGAAGATACACGCGCTCAACGCATCGTTTACCATGATAGCTTCATCAAGTAGAAAGAATGCAAAGAATGTGATCTCATCTTGGCATATTAGTCATACTTTGTAAAGTTTCTTGGAAATCTCCAATAGTGTTGGATGGGCCCCTATAAGGTACTTGCTATCAACCCTAATAGTTCTATGTAGATACAAATCATAAAGGCCTCTATTGATCCCTTCCTAATCAATGGCTATTATCTAAAGAAGTATTTTCCTCTCTAAGAATCCATACAATCACCGATAACAACTTTTGTCCCCCTTTGGTGTCACTCATCAATGTTTCTCATGTTGCTAGTACTGATAGTTATCATTTGGGTTCTATTGACAAGAAGAATGACTTCTTTTGTCCCCTCTATTCTAGCTCTTGCCCTATTCTATTCCCTTTCCTTCCAATCCAATAAATGTGGCATGGATGGTTTTAAAAACTGGTCGTCTTGCCATTTTTAATAATAATAACAATAAGAATAAATATCAATTATGAAAGAAAAGGACTTGGATCCCTACCATGTGGATCTATCCTTTGAGAAAAGGTGAAAACACCCTTGAGAGTAGGGAGAAAAAGATGTTTAAAAACAAAAAGAAAAAAAACACACTATTATAGGAGAAAAGGAAGAAATTCCCTATCACAATAGGCCTTGCTCTAAGAAAAGGTAGCAAATATCCTTGGGCAAGAAGCTGGTTGTGAAAAAAGTGGTGACACCATGTAGTCTAGATACTTTACACCTTCTTATGATCTTTGTAGGGTACAGTTTTGAAGCCACCTTCCTTGATGCGCTCTATCCCTATGCTTCCAAAGACCATTTGACTCTTATAGCAAACAGAATATCTTCATTCACTCCAAGCTCCTAAATGACTAGTTGTCTTCACATTCCAACAAAAATGCCAATGGCACTTCCTCAGTAGCAACTCATGTTTGATATCATCGATAAGCCAAAGTTGGTCTTCATTCACAACCATTGAGAGTGATGTGAGCTATTATCCTAATAGGATGGGGATGTGAGTATGGGTTGCCCTTTGTATTCAGCAAAACTAAGCATGAGATAGAGGGTAGGGTGAGTGACTAGTCTTTTCTCTTTAATCAATGAGAGGTGAGCTATGTGAATAGAGTGTTGCATACATGGGTTGGACTTCTCCATGTCTCCCTTCTTGCACTATATACTAGCATAGGGAGGGACACACGAATACACCATCAATTGTTCATAAGACATTTAGCATTTTCGCAAGTGATAGTGAGGATTACATTAATGGGTGTCAGCTACCCTCTTACATTTATCGATAGAGTTGAGATAAAGGGAGGGCAAAGTGTGACAAACCTTTTGTTTCCACCAATAGAGAGGTAAGGCTTGAGGGACAATATGGCAACTAATGATCAAGTATGTACTTGTTTCCCTCTCCACATATAGGATGGGCCTCTACAACCATAATAGGATATGTCACTCTGTTTTGTGCACACTGCACTTCAAGACTCCCTGGCCTTTCTTCTTACACTTATACCAAAAAAGGTGGGATATATTGATATACTATCAACTGTGCATGCTAGCATACTCTCTCTTCGCCCTTCCTCTTGTCAATTTCTGAACCGGATGTGAGATATGGGTTCCTATTATCCCTCTTCAAGTGATGTGAGTACATAGGGTGAGTGGCTACTCAATTGTCCTCAAACTAAGTGATCGGTGAGCCTGAGAGCTACGTACTTCATTGACGACCAATTGGCAATCTTCATCCATACTAATACATCCCTGGGTGTTGTTGCATGGTCTCTACCATGCTAATACATGATGTGTCAAGATGTAATGCCTCCTCTAGTCGATGTCAACTTATCAAGCAATGACAAGTACCTCCAGCATCTAGCACACCGTCGACTTTCAACCATGACTTGGGCCAAGTGTTTCTAACCCTATTCTTGTCAAGCAATGACAAGTACCTCTAGCATCTAACACACCATCGACTTTCAACCATGGCTTGGGCCAAGTGTTTCTAACCCTATTCTTGTGTGCTACGCATATTTCATGTCTTAAGTGTGGGGACACAATGGGTTGGGTGTCAATGTGTAGGCCCATGTTGATTGTCCTAGTTTTGTTCGTTAAGATTTTAAGTGTGGGGACGTGTCTCTATACGCCTATTCTCTGCATAAACTCATGATAGCATCTCTTAGCAATCTTTGATTGTTATTATTTCTTTTTATGCCTTGTTAGGGTCCCTTTCCCACCCACCTATCTTGTTACACTATATCCTTAACGTTTTCCCTCCTTTGTTTTGTCGATCTTTTATTTTTAGACTTTCCATGTGAATGTATCATTGCTTTACCAAACCTAGAATTTGACCTCACAACATGTTTGTCCCTTCAAACCAAACACTTTTTCCTTTGATAGGCCCCTGTTTTGAGTTATGGTTCATTCGTTATTATTTTTTGAAGGATTTTACATGAATCGAACATGTTTCCATGTGAACGAATCTTTTCTAACTTAGGTTTCCACGTTGACTTTACATCATTGTTTGACCCATATGACTATATATTTGTTCTTATTAATATCTATCATTCTTATGCACAAATTGACATTATTAATTTATGCATATTTGCATATATATTTTTATTGTGATTTTTCTATTTTTCCATGCAAATGTGCTTTTTCTCATTGAAACTGTGTCCTAACTCAACAATCCTATGTGACTCATCCAATTGGACATTTTCCTTTTCACTGTACTCTGATAGAGGATTTTTTTGTTATTACTTTTTAATTATGTTTTCATCTATATTTTTATAGTTTTTTCATATGACCGTCCCTTTTTTACATCAGACACATCATTTGAGTTATCTATCATGCTCCACCTATCACCTCACCAATTTTTCTTTTTTCTACGCTTTAGTTTGCCCATTGAATTTTTTCTAATTAATTTTTCTATCATTTTGTGTATGATGACCCCATGTGTGCCCATGCGAATGCCCATTTTTCAATTTATGATGTGGTCTTCATGTCGGTGACACGTTGTGTGTGCCTATCCATACTCCAATGTGATATTTCACTCCTGTCAATGCAAATCTTTTTACTCACGATGCAGGGGGGATCTGTCTTTTTTTTAATCAAATTAATTTTTTTACTTTAAAAAATAAAAATTAAAAAACCCACAAACACCCTCTATAATTTCCAAATAAGAAAAACACCAGCTAATTTTTTACCAAAAATCAAAAAGCCCTCCCCTACCTCGCAACCACCCACCCCCTCCCGAACTCTCCCTTCTCTCTCTCCTCTTCTTTTTCTTTTTTATTTTTTCTTTTTTCTCTCTCCTTCCCCCCTTTCTCTCTCTCCCCACCATCTTATTCCTTCTCTCTCCCACCTTCTTCCCTCTCTTCGCCTCCTCATCCTCTTCTTCCATCTCTCTCCCTTCCTCCTCTACCTTCTTCTCCTCCTACTCCTCGTCCTCTTCCCCTCCTCGACTACTTGGCAGCCTATCAATCGCTTAGCCCCCATTCCCAACCCACCCTCCTACATTCCCAAACCATCAATCCCTTAGCCCCCATTCCCAACCCACCCTCCTACATTCCTGCCCCACCCCCCCCCCCCCAACCTCCTAATAGGTCCCCTTCACGTGTGGAAATACCGAAACACAAAAAAATACCACCCCCACTGCCGACGCACACTTTGATGGCCCCATTCCCATTCAGGCCCATGATTGTTGTGTTTTTTCTATGTGTTTGTTGTTGTTCACACATAGGAGGTGGATTTTCATGGTTTGCAAAAGCGTGTTTTCTTTTTCCATTTTCATGCGTGAGGACGTGTTGTCACATGAGCGATGAAAAGGATGAACCCTTGTGTGCCTGTAGCAATAACAAACGCATGCAGCCTACCACACAAGGTCCAATCACGTCGAACCTCCAACCTTCAACACATCCACTTCCTTTGCAATATCAAATAGACTCCCAAAGATCAAAAAACACACTTACCTCTAGTAACATAGGCTTGCCACTCATGATCATCGCAAACATGCCAATAGCTTCCTCCTGGAAGCACACTACCTAGAAAAGCATGGACATGATTCAGTAAAGCATGCTGAGCTCTCTTGCAGTCTAGCTCCTAGTTGATACACTGTCATAGCCAACATTGTCTCCATGATTGCAACACAAACCACATAGTAGTCTTTGTCAAAAACACCACCTCATACTCAGCCTTCCTCCTTCAACACGATGACAGAAGCAAAAAGGCGACCTCTTAAAGCATACGAGCCAACTCTATTTGCCTCATGATGCTTAGCATCCCCAGGATAACATAGCCTAAAGACAAAATGACTAGGAGTGCCGATTAGAATGTATGACTTTGCCTAGGCACTAAACTTGACTAGGAATTTCAATAATACCCCAACCAAGTTTTAAAATATTAATGGCATAGAACACAAAAAAAATTCATATGTCAAATTTCAATAGCCGAGATTGGACAACAAGCTATTTTCACCATTGTTGTAGAAGTTCCAAAGTATCAAAGACTCTTCTCACCAACTATGGCTTTAAGCCACTTTTTTCAATCTTAACTCTTAGGTGTGACCCTCCTCTTTTATTTGAACTAGTGACTTGAGCAAAATTAAGAGAAGGGCCCTTACATCTTAAACCTTGAGGTTTATATAGTTTTTCTCTCCCTCTACACGTGTTGTTAAAAATCCTAAAGCTTTTATTTTAATCAGCGTTATTCCCTTACATGCTTTTGATTTTTTCCACTTGCAAAGAGGTCATCCTTGTGTGCCTGTAGCAATAACAAACACATGCAGCCTGCCACTCAAGGCCCAATCACATCGAACCTCCAACCTTCAACACATCCACTTCCTTTGCAATATCAAATAGACTCCCAAAGATCACAAAACACACTTAGCTCCAGTAACATAGGCTTGCCACTCATGATCATCGCAAACACACCAGTAGCTTCCTCCTAGAAGCACACTACCTAGAAAAACATGGATGTGATTCAGTAAAGCATGCTAATCTCTCTTGCAGTCTAGCTCCTAGTCGATACACTGTCATAGCCAATGTTGTCTCCATGACTACACCACATAGTAGACTTTGTCAAAAACACCACCTCATACTCGGCCTTCCTCCTTCAACACGATGACAGAAGCACAAGGTGACCTCTTAAAGCATACAAGCCAACTCTGTTTGCCTCATGATGCTTAGCATCCCCAGGATAACATGCCTCTTAAAGCATTATGCATGCCAACTCTATTTTCCTCATGATGTTTAGCAGCCCCCCAGGATAACACGCTCCTTGTTGTATATAATACCGACTGCAGAGCCTTCACCAACTCTGGAAGCAAAAATGGCGTGGCCTTGTGATCTCAGCCAACATATACTGCAGCATCTTTACATCTTCAATTGCCAATACCAAAAACAAGCAGGTTCTTTCTTATCTTTCTTGCATTGGTTGACTCTCCCATTCAATAGTGTTGGCCATTTCTAACTCCATTTCTTTGAGTTCAACTTGTATGATAGTCTTTGGCAACGTTCCCAGTCTCCATAGAACATTCACAACTTCTTTGAAGAGCTCATCACAATAGGATCTTCCATTACTTGAAATGGCTTTTGCAAATGCCTCTTTTTTTTCTCCTCTTGCAATATTTGCATATATCTCCACAATCTATGAGAGGAGTTCTTTAGGTCAAAACTCATACTTCTCTGGATCCTTCACTTTTAAAGCCCTTTTTTTTGGACCAACAAGTTGGAGTAGGAAGTAATTGAGCATTGATGCTATTCTCTCCACCAATAATTGCTTTGACTATAACTTCTACACAAATGCCTTGCTAACAAATGCTCTCCTGTTGAACAGTACTTGGACCATCTTGCTTGAAAATATCTCAAGTTTATAACAATGCTTCTAATATGTCGCCTATTCTTCTAAGGGTTTCTCCAAAAGTTTTAAGTTCTTTCTGGGTGCTCTCTCTTTTGTTCTCTAAGCCCACCTTGTGCCTTTCATAGTATATGTATACACCAAAATATTCATTCAGTACCACATAAGCATAACTGGATGTATGAAATTAACAAAGTAGCTCCCAAACCTCCCTTGAGTCTTCAAAGCGTTTTTCTTTTTCAAATGTTCTTAATGTTGTTTCAGTGCAATGTGTCCTATCCAATAACATGCTTTTGAAGATGTATGCATTTTTTTTTCAAGTAACACATATTTTCTTGATTATGTTGAGATCCTTAACCTCACCTCTCATCTCTCAGTGGAAGAAAGAAATGCACTTTGCTCCACCTACCCAAGTCTCACAAATACTCAAGAAAATATCGGTCCTCATGATGTTGACCACATAGTAAGACAATCCATCTCACAGTTGAAGGCATACGTCATAACCCTCAAACTCTCCCAACCACCTTTCCTGCTCATCCTGAGGTTCCTCATTCAATGATGAAGATCCCAATTCTTTGTGTGTGCACAATGAAGTTGCTCTCTCAAGTGCACATGCCTCTAAGGTTTACTGCATATAGCTACAACAAGCATCATGCCGTGCTAGTGCTCATTGATAGTACAATCAGCACATTGACCCAACCCAAGGCATGGAAGTAATTGAAAAAAATCAGGAGACAACCCCTGAGTGCAATGTATCCAACAAATGCAATGTGATGTACTCATGAACCCATAATACCTATAATGTGCAAAGATATTGACAATAAAATATACTTGAATCACAATATCTGGCAGCTACAATCAAAATCTAGCTCCAATCTATCCAAAAAAACACCAATCTTGACCAAAACTATCAAGTTTTCAAACACAACAATTCCAAAATAAAGACAAAAACAATTCCTAGTCTAGACAGACAATAAAAATTTAGCTTAAAAACATTAAGACAACCACTCACACAAACAATCAAACACAAAAAGTCCTACCTACTTGATGTTTTACTAGGGGTTTATAGACTATACAAAAACGCATGATAGTGTATGTGGTCTTTGTCTATGTTGCAGAGCTCAGAGCTTGAAAATGCACAAAAATAATTTAAAATATAATTTAACTTTTAAACATGCCCAAAAATCATTAAATTTTCCAAAATATATTAAATGCTTAATATACTTTTTCACAAATGTGAACATCTAAAAATTATATAAAATTTTGAAAAATCAATGAAAATTCTAATAAAAAGCCAAGTCATTAAAATTTTGAAAAAAAAACAAAAAATATATTTTAAATTTATTTTTCTTTCTCTATCTTTACATTAAAATTTTTAAAAGAAAAATCAATTTCTATTGAAATTCTCATAAAATTTTTAAAAATCAAAATCAGATAAAATTAACTAAGAAAAAAATTCACCCACACATTCATACATGTGCCTCCACGTCATTTTTTGTTTTGGCCATTATTATTAGCTAAATTTTTTTATTTATTATTTTACAAGAGGTTGACTAGTTTCTAGCCGCTTATCTATTTATTTTTCACATGGATTTCTGGCCTTCCAAGAGTCAAGAAGTCGTGCCTCTATCATTGTTTTGCCATTAAAACTTACAAGTGTCCCACATATTGCTAGGTTCTTTTCTTTTCCCTCCTCCACATGCACCCTCAGACACAATTAAATTGTGAATAAAATTAACCCAATGTTGCACTACAAAATGAATACAATGCACCCCATAATATAAGTAAAATCATCAAGGCCATCAATTTATAAGAGAATTCTCCACCATTGCATGAGCACATTACACTCTAACTCCACCTAATTTTTAAAATCATAAATGAACCTCCGTTTTCACTTATACATGTGCACACACCCTACAAACACATTAAATTTTAATAAAATAAATCCCCTCCATCATATGCATACATGTGCTTTGCATCAAAGATCATGTAATTGTAAAAATTAACTACATTTTTAGAGACCCTTATCAGGTCAGAGTTTGAGTGGAGTTGGATTACAAAATCCAATTCACGCTGCATTAACGATAACTAAAGAGTCACCCACTCACTACATTGCACTATAGGCTAACAAAATGTGCTTATGGGGATGGAGTTATTGGTTAAAGTTAGTCCTGTTAGTCCCAGTCTTCTCTAGTTGTCAATCACTGGTTCTATTACAAGATTGTGATTTGTATTTTATCTCTAGTCAATGTCAGTATTCACGATATGCTTGATCTTTTATTTTATTTTGTGTGTTTAACTATGGGTTTCAAGGTGCATGTGTGCTACATATCACAAAGCTATCGATAGCATGTATGCATATGTCATATCGAATTTTTTACGTAGATTGTGGATAGTTTGGGAGTTGCTCTATTCCAGTCCTATTGGTCTTTTTCTTTCCCTTATTTTTTCTCAATAGTAGTATTTATGTTGTTTTTGTAGGAATTCCCTTTCTTGTCTTTCTAGTTTATGTGTGTGTGGTATATCATGTGCAATTTGGATAGCACCCTTACCAATAGTGATTCAATATGTCCCACTACTAGTTCACAACTATTCCTTGTTGGTAGAAGATGATTATATTGCTTGAGCCAATCTTCATCATTTTTTTACCCTCACATTTCTTCTTGTGGATGCTAAACTCTATTATTCCTTTCTAGAATATTACAAAAAACATTTTGACTTGGTATATGACTATAGCTTTTGTTTATCTTTTGCCAACATCAATGAGGCACAATTTTTACCCCTCTCACTACTTCTCATGTTCCTAGTGTCAATCATCTATTATATCAAGTGAGAAGATTATTACTCTCATTTAGAAGGATGCTTCTACCCCATTGGTGCCCAATAAAGTCATTACTAGTTCGGGGGTATCAATGGCTAGTAGCTCTTCTCTTGTACGGAAGCAGTTATGCTAGTTCTTACACGGTTGCTTTATGTTCGATAAGCCTATACCAAAGTGCCTGTCCAATGAGCTTTTTATTACTTTTGTCACGATCCTTGAGGGTGTCAAGTTTACTTGGGCATAATTCATTTTGACAAAGATGGATCAACATTTCCAAGCAATGTTTCTTATGGAGATTTCTTCCAGAAGGTGATTACCCTTAAGCCTCCCCCATGTGGCATTCCTATTCTTGATTTTGCTAATACTCCTGTGCAACCTCCACCTTCAATTCCTTCTCCTCCTCCAATGTAAGACAATTCTCAAATGGGAAAGATGAACCTCCTACCATGGTGATCTACAGGAAACATTCTTGTCTATAAACTCCTTGCTATCATATTCCTATTCCTAATCGTTCTTCTATATAGGCTCCTATGCATGTTGTTTCTACTAGTTTGTTTCTTGCATTCCTTTTATACCCCAACCTATTTGTAGCACAAAGGGAAGGGTAACTTAATCCTCAAACTCCATCATTTTTAGAAACAGTATTGTTTAGTCCCATGCTCTCAAAAATGGTCTCCAATGTCCAAGAAACACTATAAACAATGATGACTTTTTCTATACGAGATCTCTTCTATTCAATCTTCCATAGAGGAGCTAGAAAGCGTAAATAAATATGCCAAATGAAGTGATGCTCTTTTTGCTAAGATGGACTATCTTCAATAGTGTATTGATTATTTGCATGAAGATTTTATTCACATTGCTCATATTGTATGGCCTTTCCCTACCTTTTGGATTAAATACCAACAGTAGAAGTTTGCCATGTATATGACTTTGAGCACTATTGACTTGAAAGCACCACAAGATGGGTGGCATTACCTTTGGTTTATTGATTTACTTAAATCAGTTTTTTATCGTGCTATTAGTTTGCCATGAGGCACAGTTATTGTCATTCATGTATATCATAAGAGACTTGCAAATCCCTCATGAGATGGATATCAATCTTTATGTGGGGGATGTTATTCTACAAGAATCCATTTATGTTCACTCTATGGAGCTTACCCTTTCAAATGGTTTGCAAATATATGTCCAGAAGACTTCGTGGTATAAAGGTCATGCTTGGTACCCACCTTTAGAAAAGGATGTGATGGTTCATTGTTGATGGCAGAGTACATTTTTTAAATCTGATATCTAGCCCTTAAACTCACAAGTCCTTTCTTACATTCCAAAAATTTCTCTATTTAACTAGTTTCTTTTTTTCAAGTGTTTAATTATCGATCTTTTGTTGTTTATCTGACCGATCTTTTCGATCTTCTTTTTTATCAAAAGATGTCTCAATGTCTTCTTGTTTATATCTCCCTTCTTAACACTAATCTTGATAGGATCCCTATGCTTACTTTTCACCCTACACTATCTCCTCATATCCATATATTTGCCCCTTGCCCATTGACCATTGAACCTACTATTATGCCTATTTCTCTTGATTCTCTTGTTGTTCAGTCTTTTCCATTCACTTTTCCTATAGAATCTCTTCAATTTTTCTTATTTTCTTTCCCTCTTTTTTCAATATCCCTATCGCTTAATATTTTCACTTTCTTATCCTATCCCCCTCTCCATTGTTGGACTGTGAGTTCCATTACCTCAACCTACTGATTATATAGACCTTCCTCCACCATCAGTCATGGATACTAGTGGGTTTAACAATGATATACTTCGCCGATAGTGGACTTTATAGGATTTTTTTAGCATGACCAATTTTTATTGGCATGTTATTTCTTGTGCGTGCACACGCACATGCACGCATGCACACACACAATTGCTTTGTGTATCTCTCTCTCATATAGCATCTTCATGCATGGACTCTGATATGATCTTGTGGAACTTGATATTAGACTATCCTAGGTAGAGATATATTCATTATATTGATATATATATATATATATATATATATATATATATATAGTACCGAGTGGCTCGAAACTAGAACCTCAAAAGCTTATATTTTCAAGCATCCTTAGTAACTTGAGACCTTAAAGTTCAGTCTTTCAACAATCAAAATTTTAGAATGATTACTTTATGCAATGTTTTGTTCTAAATGTTGATATGAAGGTCTTTATAAATTATGGCCAATGATCTCTAAGGGATTGGGATGTCACTTATATAGATAGGTTTTTCAACTTTCGATTTCTTTTTATACTTTGGAATAAAAACTTTGATTTTGGGAGCTTAGCCCTACAACTACAATAGCATAGCATATTAGTTCAGTCATATCTCTTTCTTTCTAATTTGAGAGAGCCATCCACTTGCTTCCAACATACACTAAAAATATAAGTTTTTAATTCATTACACTTTGATATTGTGAGCTCTTAGAGAAGGTGCATCATTCAATTGTATGTAATAACTAATTACATCAATTGATTTCTCTTTAAAGTGTAAAGAGGAGGTGAAGCATGTTTTGTTAATCAACGATGGTATATATTAGGTTACCTCGTAATACCATATTAGAGAATTTGGGAATATCCTAAGTCCCACTTTCAAATAAGGGGTAAAATTTTAGCCATGTGACTAAATCTTAATCCATGCTTCAAAGTGGGACTTGAAAAGACAACCTATATAGTAATTAGGGTAGACTTCACTTTCAAGTAAGGGGACAAGATTTGATCATGTGGCCAAATATTAACTATATTGGGAATTCCCAAACTATATGAGAATTCCCAAATTCCCTAATATAGTGTTTTGTAGTACATAGGTTTTTATCTTTGTTAATGTGCCTTAAGTAATAGGTACTTCTCTTATTTATATTACGATTTGAAAATAATAAAAAAGTGATTCTTTTATGGAATAGTTTTATTGTTGTACTTTGAGCAATTTTTTAAATAATCATGTTAATCAAGTGTCAATTTCTTGCAAAAAAAAATGGATGAATTGTTAGTCAAACACTTAAGTCCCTTGAATCCTAAACTTGAATGTAGATTATTATTAACATGGGAGATGCTAGCAAAATGGATGTGACAAATTTTTGTGTTAAGCTTGGCTTTAAGACCTTAATTTAAGTTCTTTGAGTGGAATAGTTAATATCTATTTATACTAGTTACATAAATTACATCAATAGATTTACATATTTCCCTTAGGCTATGATTTTCTAGTGACCGAGGTGACAACTAGGTCCAATAATGTCACCTGCAATATGGATCAACATAGATGATACTTTCCATGTGTTTCTGTATAGATGCATATAATAATTGGACTATTTAGTTACATAGGCCTAAAGAGACTATCCCCATGGACTATGATTGATAGAATTTAAAAAAAATTGTATATTTATGTTTATTTCAATCGCTGTTTGATTTGTACATAGTCTCAAAGAAAATTTTATAAAGTTATTCTACCCAAATAGTTTAGGGTTTTAATGTAGTTTACATATTTTTAAAACTTTTTGTTCAATTTTGTAAGACAACCTCATTGTATACTTGTAACTATTAGCTCAATGGATTTTTTTTTAATATTGTTAGATTTATGATAATTTATTAAGTATTCAATAATTCTATATGATTCAATTTTTTTAGAGAAAATTTTAAACACACACACATGTGTGCGCACGTGCACACACACACACACACTCTCTCTCTCTCTCTCTCTCTCTCTCTCTCTCTCTCTCTCTCTCTCTCTCTCTCTCTCTCTCTCTCTCTCTCTCTCTCTCTCTCTCTCTCTCTCTCTCTCTCTCTCTCTCTCATCTATGTGTATATGCATATCTGTGTGCACATTCAAGAGGTATAATCATAAGCATGTGAGTCATATCACTATTGTAAAATATTACACGGCACAGCGAACAGAATCTGAGAAAGAGATAGAGAGAATACACAACAGATAAGAGGAGAATCAGTAAATTCTTTAACTCCAAACAATTGATACAAAGATGGCTCTGTCCACCCATGCGCTTCCACTGTGTGAAGCTTAGATGGCGATCTAGACAGAAGATAGGTGAAGAGCTTAAGGCTAGCTGGAACAACAACTCTGACTGGGTGAAAGGTAAGTGAGAGATGGCTGCGAAGGGGTTTAGCTTTTATAGCCCGCGAAGGTCGTTAGGTCGGCCTGCTGACCGACCTACCATATGAGCCTCCACTAGTCGGCTAGGGAGGAATATTCCCTTTACCATCGAGCCGGGGATGCTGCCCCCGGACCCCCACCAGGGGGGCCGCTGGCCCCCTGGGACCCCCCAGCCAAGGGCCGCTTCCGCGGCCCCCGGACCCCACAATAGGGGCCCCTTTGAACTCCCTTACCATGCAACTCAATGCAATGTGCCTCGAGTTGCTACCAACTTAACCTCTCCGTCTAACCCAAAGATTAGACCCACAATGGTCACCTTTTTGCCATCCGGTCACATAGACCTCATCTGATATACAAGTCAGGACTCCACCAATGTCCGGGCTCACACTTGGCTTCTCCTCATAATGGGGGCCTTACAACTTTGAGCACCATGGATCATTGGTAGCACCTAATGAAGGTGGGGCATTGATCATATCTAACAACTATGTCCTTGAAAATTTGTATGAATAGAAGTGAAATGTACATTATTATCGCATGTAAGGATTGTTATACAAGTATCCAACAACTTTGCTATAGGTGTAAATTTTAAGCAAATGGAGGTAGCCCTCCCACGTTAAGAAACAAATAGAAAACTAGGAAAAAAAGCATGCAAAATCTACCCACATGCTTGCGCCATTGATCTCGATATCACAAGAGAATTTAAAAACTCTCTCGTGAATGAACAAGGCCATCATCTTCTACCATAACTTCCATTGCATAAAAGGAAATAGGAAAGGGGAAATATGGAAAGACAACTTTTTGCACACGAGAGAGAGAGAGAGAGAGAGAGAGAGAGAGAGAGAGAGAGATTCACACCATGCAAACAAGAATGTGTATGCCTTGGAAGACCAACACCCTTGTGTACAAAAATCCTTGTACTCCACCTTATTCTTTCTTCAAAAGACATCAACACCCCTAAATATTTTTATTATTTCTTTGCATTTTTAATAAATTGAACTTTTCTAAGGCTTTGGCCTATGTTTGAGTTCTTTTACAAATGCACACACATACACTTTTATGCACACTGTTCATTTTGATGAATGTGGCCCCCTCATGTAAGGGTGTCTTTTAGCGATTTTGCAACAATGTGAATATTATTCTCCCCATAGAGATAGAAATGTAGTATATTCATGAACATTTTTGTGGATTTTTTTTTGTCCTTCTTTAGGTGTCATCATTTTCTCCCACATTGAAACATGAAGCGTCCTTGAAAACCAAGTCAAAAAAGAACCATTGTGTAATACAAAAAACTGCCAAAATTGTTCATGAAAAAGCCATTGATGTTGATGGTGATGCCTAGCCATGGTACAATATAAGGAACTCCAAAACCATAACCACTAGGGTATAACGTGTCTGCCTATCGGTTGTCCAGGCATGTTTTTAGCAGTCCATCGAGAGACGAATCTAAGCAACATCGCCCGACACCCCCATGGAAAGTTACGGGGTTTGTCACGCCTGGTGTTTCTCGAGTCCGCCTCGCAACGGAATGTTCGCAGCTGAACCCACCGTGATCAACCTAAAATCCAGGTTTCTAGTGGTCAAGGTCTCCTGATAGCATTTTAGCATCGGGTCCTGGACATCCTACTTTACGTAGAGATACCCAAGCTGAAGCAGATCCATGCCGCACTTGGTTCAAAGAGAATGGGAAATGACAGGGATGCACTGCTCAACCTCTCTACCTGTAGGGCATAGTCCCATTCCGGTCCCCTAAAATGTCAAGAATCGCGTGGTGGGGAGACTTGCTCAAGATGATGCGTCGAACACACACAGAATGCACAAGGAGAAGCTCACTCAAGAGACAAGAAGAGAGATGGAGGCCAAAACGTTTTCTTGCTGGTTTCTTCTTCTTCTTCCACACTCTTTACAATGTACACAAAGTATAGATAAGATACAACATAAAGGAACCTACGAAGTCAAACAATGTATAACCGACTACACTAGTCGACTGGCGTTATAACTATGCCAGCTGTAAATAGGTGTAACAACCTGAATATAATAAGTAATGAGTCAGTGGCCATGTGAGAGTCATAATGACCACTGACGTGCTAAGTGTAGACGTGTGGACCTATCTAACTGGGCGGTCCATCATTAATGTCCGCATGTGTTGAGCTTGTCATCTCAACACTCCCCCTTAAGCTCAACTGCATCTCTGCAACTCCAAGTAAGCTTCGAAACTTTTGAAGCTTCTGTGTACCCAATGCCTTCGTGAAGATGTCAACTATTTGATCCTGTGTGCTGACATACACCATGTTAATCTCACCTGCTAGTACTTTCTCTCTCACAAAGTGGTAGTGTACCTCAATATGTTTTGTCCTGGCATGGAACACAAGGTTCCTAGCCAACTCTATATTGCTCATGTTGTCACAATAAATGACAATTGGACCTTCCACTTGCACATCTAAATCAGCCAATAAGTTTTGCAGCCATACTATCTCACATGTTGCAACATCAGCACCTCTATACTCAGCCTCTATACTCGATAAAGCAACTGTAGATTGCTTATTGCTGCTCCAAGTAACTACTGCACTACCAAGAGAGAACATGTATCCGCTGGTAGATCTTCTATCAGACATACTACCATCCCAATCTGCATCTGTGTATCCAAACACCTGTTCATCTGTACCTGCCTCATAGAAAAGTCCATAATGTAATGTGGACTTCACATGTCTCAATATGCGTCTGACTGCATCCAAATGTGGCTTTCTAGGTACTTGCATAAACTGACTCACAAAACCAACAGTGGAGCTTAATTCTGGCCTTGTAATGGTCATGTAGATCAAACTCCCCACTATCCTCCTGAACATAGTAGGGTCTTCTATCTCATCCCCAATATCAGCACTCAACTTTACATTCTGCTCCAACGGGACTGAAAGTGGTTTGCATGTTGTCATACCTTACTTGGACAACATATCCAAGTCATATTGTCTTTGGGACACCCATATACCATCACACATCAGATCACCTCAATGCCAAGGAAGTACCTTAGCTCACCTAAATCCTTCATCTCAAACTTCTTCTTCAAAAATTCATTGACTTCAGCAATCCCACTATCACTATCACTTGTAATAATCAAGTCATCCACATAGATGACTATGATGACCGAACCTGCATCTCCCTTTCTCACATAAAGTGAGTGATTAGCATCAGAAACATAAAAGCCAATATTGACAAGATACTCTCTGATCTTGTCAGACCATGCTCTAGGTGCTTTCTTGAGCCCATAGAGCGTCTTCTTCAACCTGCATACATACGTGGGGTGCTCTAAATCTTCATAACCTGCTGGCTGATCCATATACACTTCTTCCTACAAATCACCATGCAAGAAGGCATTCTTCACATCCATTTGCTGCAACCTCCAACCTTTGGCTGCTGCCAAAGCAATCACACATCTGACAGTTGCCATCCTAGCAACTGGACTGAAGGTTTCATCATAATCTATGCCATATGTCTGGGCATAGCCTTTTGCAACCAACCTAGCTTTGTACCTACTAGTAGAACCATCTGCATTATGCTTAATCTTATAAACCCACTTACATCCAATAGCTTTCTTGCCCTTCGGCAATGATACTAAATCCCAAGTCTTATTGGCCTCTAATGCAGCCATCTCCTCATCCATTGCTGCATCCCAATGAGCATGATCAACAGCCTTCTCAAAACATGTGGGCTCAACATCCTCAACTAGTTTCACCATATAAGCATGTGGTGAGCTGCATAACCTTCAAACCCAAATCTTTTAACAGGGTATCTGACCTTGCTAGATCTGCGTACCACCAAATCACTCAATGGAGCCTTTACATTATTATGAGCTCTCTGTACACTTGGTGTCCTGACAGAAGGAATACCAAGTTCATCATCCAAGCTATCTGAGCCACAGGAGTCTCCATCAAGGACTACATCAATGTCATCTGACACTTTATTCTTTCCTTTGTCTTTACCTGTAGTGCTACTAGATGCACCTGAAGATGTAGAGCTACTCCTTAGTCTCTCAGACCAAGGACTACCAGATGATGTCTCTAGTCCACTAAGAGTCCGTGATTCTTGCTTTTCAACCTGCACATGAGTGTCATGATCATCATCATAATCCAATGCATCACCACTAGATGCATACCAACTGCTCATTTCATCAAAAATGGCATCCCTGCTCACTCTGAGCTTACATGTGACAGGGTTATAACAGCGATACCCTTTCTGCTCTAAAGAGTATCCAATAAATACACATTTTTTTGCCTTTGGATCAAGCTTCTTCCGTAGCTCATCTGGCACATGAACATATGCAACACAGCCAAATACCTTCAAGTGCGATATATCAGGCTTCTTGCCACTAAAGCATTCTTCAGGAGTCATCCCATGAACTACAGTTGTGGGAGTTCTGTTCATAATATAAACAGCAGTATGAACAGCCTCAGACCAAAAATGCTTAGGCATATTCTTTTCAACCATCAAGGCGCGTGCAACTTCTGCAATATGACTGTTTTTCCTTTCTGCAACCCCATTTTGCTGTGGGGTATACCTGCATGTGAACTATCTCTTTATCCCATGAGACCTCAGAAAAACACTGAACTCATTCGAGAGGTACTCTCCCCCTCCATCTGACCTCATGCACTTTACTTTCAAGCCTGTTTCTCTTTCAACTGCAGCCTTGAAATTTCTAAAGTGCTCAAACGATTCACTCTTTTCCTTCATAAAATATACCCACAGCTTTCTAGAACAATCATCAATGAATGTGACAAAGTATGAACTGCCTCCAAGAGATACATTTTGTGTAGGCCCCCAAATGTTTGTATGCACAACATCAAGGGATATTTCTGCTTACATCTATGTCATGTAAAAAGGGATGTCTTGCATGCTTACCAAACTAACATGCTTCGCATACCTTATTAAATTCTGCAACTCTAAATGTAGGCAAACCTGTAACCAACCCTTTGGACTACATTAATTTCAACCTTTGTACATTTGCATGTCCAATGCGTTTGTGCCAAATTTCAATATCTGCAACAACACCTTTTCCTTTAGCATACATAGCAGCATTCATAGTAGGAATTCCAGCATCCAGAGTAAACATACGGCCAACTCTACTTCCCTTTGCAACTAACCTGCACTTGTCATTGAAGTCTTCTACAAAGCAGCCCTTTGCATTAAATCTGACTTGCAGTCCTTGCTCTACCATCTGACTGACTGACACCAAGTTCTTTGTAATAAATGGCACATGTAATACTGCACATAACCTGCATTTTGCAAATCCTGTATCTCTCCAAACTATTCTGCATGGCTAGTCATATGATTGGATACACCTGAATCAGCATACCAAACATCATCATGTGTTCCCTTTCCTATAACAACATTCAGCATATGCTGCATAGCAAACAGGCGTTCATTTTTGTCTTCATTCTGTCGTGAAGATGATGCATAGTTTCCTTGCTGCAACTTACCACTACGAATATCCTCTTTCTTAGCATAACATTGGGCTGCAATATGACCTGTTTTTCCACAGTAGTGACACACAATACCAGAGTTGTTAAAACCTCTGTTCTGCCATCCACCTCTTCCTCTAAAGCTCCCCATGCCTTTAAAGTTACCAAGACCTCCTGAAACCTGCATATCGTCAAATTGCGGATTCAATCTGTTTTGTTGGTTGTCACTACCACGGCCTCTTGAAGAGAACCTGCCACGTCCCCTTCCTGAACTGGAGTAGAAAGCTTGGACCTGTTCACCACTTTTTCCAAATGTCTCACTCTGCATGTTGATCTCTTTAGTGATCATAAGGGAGACCAACTCATCGAAATCTGGAAATGGCTTTCTAACATATACGAAAGTTATAAAAGACTTCCAAGCCTTTTCATTGTTAAGTCCACCCAAGGTAGACGACACCAAATCATCATCATCGGGCATTACATCAATCGCTGCCAAGGCATCTGCAATGCTCCTTACCTTTAGTACATACTCATTGATAGACATCTTTCATTTCTTCAATGTATTCAACTCTTGCTTGAGTTGAATCTTTCATGCCTTTGTATTTACGGAAAACATACTTTCAAGTATGGTCCAAGCTGCATATGAATTCTCTCCATTTCTAATATGTCCCAGCATATT
Organism: Lygodium microphyllum; assembly: GCF_053477565.2. Taxonomy (NCBI): domain Eukaryota; kingdom Viridiplantae; phylum Streptophyta; class Polypodiopsida; order Schizaeales; family Lygodiaceae; genus Lygodium; species Lygodium microphyllum. Next base: position 71,073,477 of record NC_141161.1, read on the forward strand.
ATTGTCAATTACTGTAGCATACAGCCAATACATGACCTTTTTATCTTTTACATTCCATTCCTTCCATGCCTTTGTCTCTTCTACAGTTGGAGGATCACTCACCTCCGGCTCCTTTTCTTCACCTGATACAAACTCGTAGAGGCCTTTTCCAATAAGGAAGTTCCTGACACGGAACTTCCATGAAGGGTAGTTGTTCTTGTCAAGCTTCTCAATGATGGGACTTCCACTGTTCTCTGCTATTATCACAAAACTAATACCAAACAGCAAGCAAATTTTCTGCAACCCTCGACCTGTAGTGCACAGCAATACACCAAACAGCCTTTTTCACTGTCTGCTCAACAATACATGCAATCTGCAACCTGTTTGCAGATAAACCTTATGTTTGCTTCTTGCAAACACTTCAAGAATTACAGATTCGCAATCTGTAACCTGCGCACCCACTTTTGATCGAAACAATCGAAATCACAGTATACCCTGAAACTGTTATCCGCAACCTTGCGAGTCTAAAACGGGGCCTAAAATGACCTCGGATGGCCAAAATAGCAGCAGAATAGTCCCAAAGGGCCTTTCTGCAAAATACACAACGCTCTTTGCTCATACCAAATCTCACTGCAATCTGAGATTTTTTGCTATGGCCTGCTTCTAGTGCCTCCACAGGCACTGTCCAAGAGAAAGAGTGGAAGAATGGGAGAGCTTCTTACCCGAGGCTTGCTTGCTCGAACCTTGCTTCTTCTCCTTCACTTCAGCCTTCGAAATCAGCCTCTCTCAGTGACGCGACTCTGATACCATGTCAAGAATCGTGTGGTGGGGGGACTTGCTCAAGATGCTGCGTCGAACACACACAAAATGCACAAGGAGAAACTCACTCAAGAGATAAGAAGAGAGATGGAGGCCAAAACATTTTCTTGCTGGTTTCTTCTTCTTCTTCCACACTCTTTACAATGTACACAAAGTATAGATAAGATACAACATAAAGGAAAGTGGCCTACGAAGTCAAACAATGCATAACCGACTACACTAGTCGACTAGCGCTATAACTATGCCAGCTGTAAATAGGTGTAACAACCTGAATATAATAAGTAATGAGTCAGTGGCCATGTGAGAGTCATAATGACCACTAACGTGCTAAGTGTAAACGTGTGGACTTATCTAACTAGGCGGTCCATCATTAATGTCCGCATGTGTTAAGCTTGTCATCTCAACATAAAACAGCATGAATCGGGGTCCTAACCTAACAATTACTAAGGGTTGATCGTTGATAAAACATTGTGAGAAGCCTTCTAGTTCTCTAGGACCACCCTACCGTAGGACGGACCTATCGGGGTTTCTGCCCACCCGCTTCCCTCAATAGGAATTCTTTAGTTATCTAATTAGGTCCTATCACATTTATGTGTGACATTTAAAAATCGGCTTCCTTATTAAGCCTTTTAGGGAACAAGGTTCGTTCATGTAACTTATAGCACCGACACGAAAATAGAGCAAGCAGTCCTTTTAACAAACAAGTTCCTTAACTTATCTTCAAGTTAATCTTTGTCTCATGCCCATATAGGAGAAATTATATATCCATTATGCCCTGCAGAAGTACCCGGTCCAAATCACATGGCACCATAATTTCCATCCTTTATCTAGAATAGGATCTTCCAACACCATAGACGTTGGGGCCAGGTGGTTCTCAACTCCGTTCTGGACTTGGCAAGGGGTGTCCAGAGCTCCACCTAACCTGCAAGAGCTGCCTAGGAGTGAAACAATATTCTTCCGTTCACAACTCGACCTTTGGTCCATGAATCAAGTTATGTCCTTCTCAGGTTGATCCGCGGTGCGATCATGGAGGTGATCCACCCGTGCAAAGAACCTTTCCTTAATCAAATCCTTTAAGAATCAAGCACAAACAAGGCATTCAGCCCTAATATCATCTTTCAGAAAACATTCCTTTATTCCCATGGCAACTTGTCATCACAGACCCCTGCCATGAATTTACCATTAATCACAAGCACTTGGAATAATCATCTAAACAACAATCCAACAATCAGTTGAATGTAAAAGCATTTAGGGTGTTGTTCGATCAACCAACAAAAACAACGGTATTCTTTTCCAAACATTGCAAGAGTAGACGTGATAACATTTCCATCCGCATATCTGCTCTCCCCCTTGGGTTCAAGAGTGATTCTATGCAAAATTTACTTAACACTCCCTTCCTTCATCTAAGGCATATGTTAAGGGTTCAAACACTATACACGACATAAGTTCTATAGGTCACTTACATTGATCGATAACCCAACCCCGAATCGGATTGGTAAAAGTCGTAGTTATTAGATGGATCTCAAGACATCTTAATTTTAATCCTTATGATTAATTTCTTGTACTAGCTCTTGGTCAAAGCCATGAAGCAAACATGAAATTATTATCATATATCAAGCATGTTATAGGCATAATGTGTAAATACTTAATAAGTGCGAGATGATCTCAAATAGCTAGACTCCAACAATCCTTGCATTGACCTAGAATCCAGTTCTTCTTAATATTTGGGCTGTTAAGCTAAGTACTTTTGAAGTATCTAAACTTTAAACTAGGACTTTCTATTCATGATTCTTAATGTCGTATTATTTTAGCAATTATGCTATTTGTAACCCTTGACTATGCTTTAACCTGGCACTTGTATGCATAAATTTTTTTTCATGTCATTCTTTTAACGACTATATCATCCATAACCCTTGACTAATTCTTCCTTGTAATTGCTCTATCAATAAATATGCAACTAAGAAACAATCAAATGCCAAATCATGACAATAGGATAAAATAAATTCAAGGTGCACATGCCAAAGTGATATAATCTAGGCCTTAATGAATAGAGGAGATGGAAATTAGTACCTGGGTATTCAGAGATGAATTACCCATACCCAACATTGTATCCGCATTAACGGTAATGCCCTGACTGGTGACTCCACTGTTGGACGCAGGATTACCATTGGTGTGTGTGTGTCTCCCTACGTTTGGGGGCCATACTTTCAACTTATATATATATATATATATATATATATATATATATCTCTCTCTCTCTCTCTCTCTCTCTCTCTCTCTCTCTCTCTCTCTCTCTCTCTCTCTCTCTCTCTCTCTCTCTCTCTCTCTCTCTCTCTCTCTCTCTCTCTCTCTCTCCGTTTTGTCCTAGGGGGTGGTAGGCCACATGGCCTACCCCTTGGAATTGTCACTCTCATCATCTTCTTCCTCTTCGTCAATGTCCTCTTCCACTCCTCCCTTGTCATCATCACCGTCTTTCTCCCCCCCCCCCCCCCCCCGGCACCTCTTCGGCAGCGATGACAAGGGGAAAGGGTAATTAAGAAAAAATTAAATTCTTTTTTATTAAAATGGATTAAAAGGGGTGTGTGTGGGGCGGTTCCTATGTGAAAGGGGAGGGGAAATATTACATATGGTAAGGGAATTGCTACCTCAATCACACTCCCACACTCAAAAACTTACATAGTCTTCAAAAGGTAGAGTTCAATCTTTGACAAGGAATCACAAGAACAACTAGGGGAAGACAGATGACTCCATCATGTAGCTCAAAGGGCACTTTAGCAAGATGAAGTTTTCACTTACTTGTGTAGGGAAAAAGAGGAGAGCATAGTGATACACACTTGTGAACTTTTTTTGTTTTAATGTCATTTTTACTTCAAATGAAGCTTGTCATTGTTGCTTCTTCTTTCATGTTGTTGTGGTTGCGCTGATTGTGTGTTTCTTCTATCAAAAATTTGCGCAAGCCCTCGACCTCTCTTTGATTATAGCCTCATCATGTAATATAGCAAGTGTCATCTTTATTTGCCTACTCAATGGGTGCCACTTGCTTTTGTGAGACCATGTCTCATGTCACTACATATTTTGTGGGCATTTTAGCCACGCATGGATATGGACTACTACTCCTTGCCCTCCCAATCCTACACTATTGTTGTCTACTTCAATGCTCTGAACTCGTCAAATTCTCCTTTTTTATTCTTTTTTATTGCAATGGCACCTAATGGAAAAATCCTACACTATCAGCTAATGGAAGAATCTACTTGATTTTTCCATTAGGTGCTTCTTCTTATTGTTGTTGTGGTTCTCTTGAGATTTCTAAACTCGTGTTATCTTTCCAATGACAAAGATGGACCTCACTCAATACTTTTGAAACACCATCTTGAAAATGTGTTCAGGAGGTATATTGGTATCCATGGAGGCAAATGGAGTAGAGTATGATGGTTTCAATGTTGAGGCAAGAGGAGTGTTTCTTCTTCTTCTAATTCTTCTTCTTATCTCTCATTGAAATCATAACCATGGTGGGTTCCACTCTTTATTTCTTTTCCTTCTTTGTCTTTTGCTACAATTGTGAGTGAAAATCAAAGCTCATTGCACAAATCATGGCATTAAACAGAAAATAATATGTCTAGCAACTCATATCTTCCATTATTTTGGATGAAGCTTGGTAATATTAAAACTGTAGGCTAGTAAATGGACAATTGGCCCATAAAGTGTTGTCTTAGCCACTGTTTTTTCTTATCCTCTTAACTTTATTGGATCTTATCATTGCTACAGCAAATGCCAGAGTCAAGAAATGGCCTAATGATAAGGAGGGAGAAAGAGGGCTGCAACATTCTTAAGAGAATGATCCATGTCATCCTATTTCGGTACACCAATTCTAGGGAATCCACCCAAGCTTGCTTTTTGAAGGCCATCGTGCACATTTTTAGGTCCATAACACATCTTTTGCTTTCACTTTTCTAACATATCCATCACCTTTGAAGTGCATGTATTTCACAAGAGTGCCATGTTTATAGGTAGGGTTAAAAATGGCAAGTCAAATGTGATATAATACAAGTTAGTAACTTAATAGTAGCCTGAGGAACACCCATGGGCCATTTCCCATTAGCCACAAGTTGCACATCCCCAAGATTGGGCAAGGGACAATGCCTAGTGTCTATAGGCCACTCACCAATGGCCACCTCCTATCAAAATGTGTTGTGATTTTCTTGGATTTTTCTTTCTTGGTTTTTGCAATAGTCATGATTCATAGGGTTGAGGTACAGCTGTATAGGCTAAGACTCGAGACTCAATCCTTGAGAGGTAAATTGAGCATTAGAGCAGTGAGAGTTACCATTGACAACTTGTCACCATATGTGGATCAAGCTTGATATTTGGAACTTGGATCATGGATTCCCCTAAATTGGTGTACTAAAATAGGAGGATGGGGTTCATTCTCTTGCGTTGCATCCCTCTCTCTCCCTCCTTATCATCAAGCCATCTCTAGCCTCTAGTCTTTGTTGTAGCAACGGTCAAAGATCCAAAAAATTTAACAAGATAAGAGGAAACATTGGCTAAGACGACACTTTACTAGCTCGTTGTTCATTTACTAGCCTAGAGTTTTAATATTAACAAGCTTCATCTAGAATAATGGAATATATGACTTGCCATGCATATTATTTTCTCTTTGATGCCATGATTTATGCAGTGAGGTTTGATTTTAGCTCCAAATTGTAGCGAAATACAAACAAGGAAAAGGAATAAAGAGTGGAAGCCACCATGGCTATGATTTCAGTCGTTGAGAGATACGAAGAAGAATTACAAGAAGATAGGAACGCTCCTCTTGCCTCAACATTGAAACCATCATACTCTTCTCCATTTGCCTCCACTAATACCAATAAACCTCTTGAACACGTTTTCAAAAATGTGTTGCAAAAATGCCAAGGTCCATCTTCGTCATCAAAAAGAGAACATTAGTTTAGAATCATTAAGAAAAGAAGAAGAAGGAGAAGAGGAAGAACAACAACAACAACAACAACAAGCACATAATGGAAGAATAAAAAAGAAGAAGTTGATGAACATGCCACTGTAGACAAAAGACTTTAAGCGGAGACTTTGACAAGGTTGAAGGCATTAAAGCAAACAACACTAGTGTTAGATGGGGAGGGCAAGGAGCAGTAGGCCATATCCATGCATGTCTAAGATGCCCACAAAGTATATAGTGACATGAGACATGGTGCCACAAAAGCAAGTGGCGCCCATTGAGTAGGCGAAGAAAGATTATGCATTTTATATTGCATGATGAGGATGCAATCAAAGAGGGGTCAGGGGGTTGATGCAAGTTGACAAAAAAAACACATAGTCTGTTCAACCATAACAACACAAAAGAAGAAGAGGATGATTGAAGAAGAAGACAAAGAAGAAGAAGCAACAAGAGGCTTCATGTGAAGTAAAAACAACATCCACTCAAATTGTGAGGAATAGGGAAAAGAGTGTTAGGAGTATCCAAGGAGACAAAGAAAACACAAGCAGAAGAAAGAAAATACATAATTAAATAGAAGAGTTCCCTTATTCTAGGCCTTTGGGCACCTGCTCACTACTCATCTAAGGGAGAGAATGGTTGATGATGGGAAGAATGAAGCAACATAACAATCAACTTACACCACACCAACTACAAGCGTCAAAAGTTGTCCAACTGCTTGTGCAAGTAGTAGCACCAGAGTGGCATGGTGAGAAATCTTATAGGACTTCTTCACTAGGATGAAACTAGATAGATAGATAGATAGATAGATAGATAGATAGATAGAGAGAGAGAGAGAGAGAGAGAGAGAGAGAGAGAGAGAGAGAGAGAGAGAGAGAGATGTTTGATGCAACCACCAACCCTAGATCATTTCCATCAGATAGAGAGAAGAGCATAATCAAAACTCGACCTCTGTGCATTTGTGTCTTTTTTGCTTTATCCCTAATGGAACATCCCATCCCCTAACCATTGACTTCTGTCTTTTTAGAAATAGTAACAATATAATTAATTTACTATAATTTTTTTGTTAATCTAGTCATACTTCCATTTGCCTCCCTAATGAATCTCAAACCACATCATTTTCCTGTCATGCCCTTTCAATCCCTTGGTAGTACCTCCATGTCCCCTTCCCACCCTCTACCTTACCACTACCACATTATATTCTCTCCACCATGGAACCTTTTTTATCCTTCTTTATGGAAGCCTCTCTCTCTTTTCTATCTTTGCATCCTTTCCTCCAAGAGGCACAAATCATTTTCCCTTCCTCATGTGATACCCTCCTTCTGATCCTATAAAATTTTAATTTAGAATCTCATAACCTAATTCATTTAACAACCCTAACATAGCTAAGCTCTTGAAAAAAAATAAAATCATATTAAAATTATATCCATTAAAACAAAAGATGTTTACAAGGGCATATCCCTATGCTCTCCTCTTTTCCCCTATAAAAGTAAGTGAAAGCTTCATCTTGATGAAGTGGCCTTTGAGCTACATGACAAAAGTAACTTTCTTCCTCTAGTGGAATAGACAAGTTGTTCTTGTGAGATTAAACTCTTATCTTTTGAAGACTGTGTAAGTTTTTAAGTGTGGAAGTGTGATTGAGGCAGGAGTTCCCTTACTCTAGTGGTCATGGTTCTGGAGTTCCCTATATCCTACCATGGCTAGGCCTCATCACCATCATCAATCGCTTTTTCACCACCAACTTTGAAAGTTTTTTATGTTAGATAGCGATTCTTCTTCGACTTGGTTGGCAAGGACGCTTCATGTTTTTAGTGTGGGAGAAAATGATGACACCCAAAGAAGCACAAAAACAATGCACAAAAATGTCCATGAATACACCACATTTCCGTTTTTGTGGGGAAAATAATATTTTCATCATTGCAAAAATACTAAAATATACCCTTATATGAGAGAACCACGTCCATCGAAATATATAGTGTGCATAAAAGTGTATTTGAGTACATGTGTAAAGAGCTAGAAAGAACTCAAACATAAAGCGCAAAGCCTTAGAAAATTCCAATGTACTAAAAATTCAAAGAAATAATAAAATATTGAAGGGTGTTGGTGTCTTTTGAAGAAAAGGTGGGATGGAGTGCACAAGTGGTTTTTATGCCTCTTCTCTCCCCTTCTTACAAGACACACTCTATTGTATGGTGCAAATCTCTCTCTCTCTCTCTCTCTCTCTCTCTCTCTCTCTCTCTCTCTCTCTCTCTCTCTCTCTCTCTCTCTCTCTCTCTCTCTCTCGCAAAAATTTCTTTTCCTCTTTTTCCTTTCCTCTTTCCTTTTGTGCAATGAAAGCTATGGCAAAAGATGATTATCTTGTTCATTCATGAGAGTTCTTAAGTTATGTTATAATATCAAGATCAATGTTGCAAGCATGTGGATAGATTTTGCACACTTTTCCCCTAGTTTTTTATTTATTTCTTGGCGTAGGAGGATTGCCTTAATTTGCTTAAAATTTACACGTATAGCAAAGTCATCATATACTTGAATAGGAATCCTTGATTACAATATAATGCATATTTCACTTCTATTCATAATAATTTTCAAGGACACAATGGCATGACTCACATGTTTATGATTTATACCTCTTGAATGTGCACGCATGTATGCATATATACTAGGGTGTGTTGTTTGTGTGTGTGTGTGTGTGTGTGTGTGTGTGTGTGTGTGTGTGTGTGTGTTTAAAATTTCCTCTCAGAAATTGATCATATAAGACTATTGAAAACTTAATAAATTATCATAAATCTAACAACTATTCAAACAAATCCATTGAGATGATAGTTAGAAGTATACAATGAGATTGCCTTACAAAATTGAACAAAAAATAGTAAAAGATTGTAAACTCCAACAAAACTTAATTGTTCACATACATGAACTTTACAATGTTTTCTTTGAGACTATACAAATCAAATTGTCATTGAAACAAACATAATTATATTCAAAACTTTTGAATTCTATCATCCATAGTCCATTGGGATAGTCTTGCTAGGCCTTAGAAAGTGAAGAATCCAATTATTACATGCATCAATAACAAAACACATGGAAAGTATCATCCATGTTGATGCATATTGTGAGTGACATTATTGGACCCAATTTTCATCATAATCAAACCTACAAAGACACTAAAAAATCATACCCAAAAGGAAATATGTAAATTATGTGATTAGTGTAGATAAATATTAACTATTACACTCAAAGAACTTAAATTGAGGTCTTAAAGCCAAGCTTAGCACAAAAATTTATCATGTTCTTTTTATTAGCATCTCCCATATTAATAATCCTCTACATACAAGTTTAGGATTCAAGGGACTTAAGTGTCTAACGTTCCATCCAATTTTTGAAAGAATTTGACTCTTGATTAACATGCTTATTTAAAAACCTACTCAAACTATAATAGCAATACTATTCCATAAAAGAATCAATCCTTTTTTATTATTTTCAAACCATAATATGAATAAGAGAAGTACCTATCACTAAAGGCACACTGACAAAGAGAGAAACCTCTGTATTACAAGGTAATCTAATAAACACCATCATCGATCAACGAAACATGCTTCACCTCCTCTTTACACCTTAAAGAACAATCAATTGATGTGATTAGCTATTGCATAAAATTGAATGATACACCTTCTCGAGCTCATAATATTGAAGTGTAAGGAATTAAAAACTTATATTTTTAGCGTATACTAGAAGCAAGTGGATGACTCTCAATTTAGAAAGAAAGAGATATGCATGAACTTCTAATATGCTATGCTATTGTAGTTGTATGCCTTACCTCCCAAAGTCAAAGTTGATATCCCAAAGCACCAAAAGAAATTGGAAATCAAAAAACCTAACTATTTAAGTGTTAGTGACACCCCAATCCCTTGGAGATCACGAAAGCACAATCCCTTGCAAATCATTGCCCATAATGTATAGAGACCTTCACATCAACATTCAAGACAAAACATTACATAAAGTAATCATACTATAATCGTGATTGATGAATGACCCAACCTTAAGTCTTCAAGGTACTAAAGATGCTTATTTTCCCCTTTCATCATTCATAAGCTACATATCCACCTTTCATCTATCCTTGTAATATTTAGACATGTGGATACCTAAAATATAACCCTAGCAATATAGGCATGGGTGCGTATACATGCACATGCACATGCATGCCTATGTAATAACTGTGTTTTTGTGCATACATGCTTTCTAGGACTAAAGGCAATTAGTAAATTAATAAATTTTGTGATTACATGCTTTCTAGGACTAAAGAACTTGCCTGCAAGCGGGCGGGCGTGTGTGTGTGTGTGTGTGTGTGTGTTAGCCAAGAAGGAAATGCTCATATGCATGCACACGCCTACATATGCATCTGGGTGTGGGTGGGTGGCAGGGAGGGGGAGGGGGGGTGTAAGAGAGTGGCAAGAAGGGTATGTGATACAAGCAAGGACAAGTAATTTGTGCGCCCGCATGTCCATGCCTATGTGCACACACGCAAGTGCATGCATGATATGAAAAAGTAATACAAAGACTTATACCTTGCTCAAACTTGACATACATGATGACTTATATATTGCTACAAGAATTGAGAAAACATTTATTTTATTTTACTGAGAAAACAAAAACATTCAGTCCAAGATCAAAATATATCTTAAGGCACACAACACGAGGGATGATAGCTTGGCAAATAAATCATGCTAGCGCCACTTCATCTCAATTTCTAAACAATCAATTTTAAAATGCTACATAACTGAAAATTGAGAAAAAGACATCAAGAACTCTTCTAAGGCCTCATGCTAATGACTGGCAACCCAATTGGTTAAGCGGTGCGAGTTGCCAAAGGTCTTTAGTTCAAAACCCAGAATGGGGCGGCTCTATGGCCTCTTATCCCTTGGGATGCTCTACCCTTAGTTCATAAGGTTAGGTCTCCAACCATCAATCTAGTATCTACCAAACTTTTTTTAATTTAAATACTGGCCTCATATATCACCCACCCAACCATACCCACGTGTGTGCACGCGCACGTGTGCTTTCCTATTGCCATCATGACTGCACAAGCATTTATGCATTGTAATCCTTCTCATTTCCAGACTTCTTCCTGAAGGACCCCCGGGGGCTACTAGAGATCAAAATGGTGTCTGCCTTTGAAAACCCAGAAAATTATACACACCATAAATACCCTTAAGACAAAAATGTTCAGCATCAACTTCCATCAATATCCTTCATTGCATGCTTGTAGATATGATTATGGACCTGTTCACAAGCTCACCTTGCAAAGCTTACGGAACAAACTGTAGTTCATGTAAAATCTCTCTTGTCTCTCCAATGGTGGCAATGCTTATAAACTCAATGACCAAAGTGAAAGCAAGATATTCTAACCAGCAAATGGTCATGACTTAGATTTGAGACATAAGACAAGGAATCTGCAAAACCCAAATTTCACAAATTGTTTCCTTTTCAGTTATTTAGAGCTTTCCAAGGATACTGAGTGAAATTCACTTCAACTTATGTTGCCGGTGAATCTTTCTGCAGTTTCTTGAGAGCTTTTTCCTTCTCAAATTGTTCTATAGCTGCTGCCATTTCATCTGATCCACCGACAGCCTCCACTGTGTATACATATACACCTGCCACAAACAGTGTGAGGCAGGCCGCAACAGCAGAATTTTTCATCTTTAGACCTTGTCTTAAAGGAGAATACTTTGGAATTCCTGGCATAGCCTGTGACAAGGGTTTCCAAGATCAAAGAGCAATCCTTCCTGTAAATACCTAGCAAAGGTTAGGAGTCAATGTGCTTTTCCAAGTAACCCATTTGACAACAACTGCAATATCACACATACATGCCAACGCACAGCTTCTTCCCCTTCCACGAACTAAAACTCAGGAGTCCAGCAAAATTTCAGTAGATTTCGGAGTCACTATGAACATGTAATCTTGGTATTAACATGCCCCCTTGTCAATTCAAGATCACAAATGAAACAAAAATAGAGGTTTGGACATAAAAAGCACCAACTTCTCTGGTTGAATGTGTGTGAACATGTAGTCTCATAGATTGAAGATTACAAATGAAACAGATTTTAGGATTGGCCTTGTAAAATACCAACTTCTGTGGTTAAGTGCAAATCAATTGTCAATTACTCTACCTGAGCAATCTTTCATGAGAGCATACAATGTGTGAATCCCAGACAGTACAGTTCTGCCACCACCCAGGATAAGTAGTATAATTTTGAGTATTGGTCTTCAATGCTAATAGCTCAGGGCAATGTAAACGTTAATAAAATGTGTAGCAACGTGATCACCACAACAATAGGCACCTCAATGTATTTTGTACGAGCATGAAACACTGGATTCGGTGCTACTATAATAGCACTCTTAACTATTAGAAAAAAAGGGAGTGATTCCCTCCAAATAAACATGAAGATCAGCCAATACATAGCCTAACCAAATTGCCCTGTACTCAGCTTCACAAGATGAGGTAGCCACAGCAGGTTGTATCTAGCTTAGTTAAGAAATGCATGACTGGCCTAAAAAGAAACAATATCCACAAGTAGATTGCCTTATATCATAACATTAATACAATGTGTAGCAACGTGATCACCACGACAATAGGCATCTCAATGTATTTTGTACGAGCATGAAACACTAGATTCGGTGCTACTATAATAGCACTCTTAACTATTAGAAAAAAAGGAAGTGGTTCCCTCCAAATAAACATGAAGATCAGCCAATACATAGCCTAACCACATTGCCCTGTACTCAGCTTCACAAGATGAGGTAGCCACAGCAGGTTGTTTCTTGCTTAGTTAAGAAATGCATGACTGGCCTAAAAAGAAACAATATCCACAAGTAGATTGCCTTATATCATGATCACAAAGCCAATCCAAATCACTGTAAGCACACATTTGCAAGTCTCCCCCCTTGGGAAATAGCAAATCATATGACTGTGTTCCTTGGACATATCGAAAAATGTGCTTAATGGCAGCCCTATACCTAACATATCAAAAGTAGACTGAAATTCAGCCTTGAAATCTGCAATTTTTTTATCATTTGGTCTAGTGTGCAACATATCACCTGCATAAAGAATTATGATTATCAAAATCCACCCCCCCCCCCCCCCCCGCCCGGGTGACCTAGATGATGGGTTCAATTGGGCTGTTTTGGAACCCTTGTGCAGTCAAAAATGCATTTATCAAGCACAAAAGTCTCTTTTAAGCCATAGAAGGCTTTATTCAGCTTGCAAATCTTGTGCTCTTGGCCTTGCACAACAAAGCCTAGAGGTTGTGCAACATACACATCCTCTTCCAAATCTCCATTAAGAAATATTGTCTTTATATCCAATCGATGTACATGCCAACTGAAATGTGCAGCCATAGCAATCACACATCTAATGGTGGTGGTCATCCTAGATGTAGAAGCAAATGTCTCCTCATAGTCAATGCCCTTTTTCTGACCATATCCCTTCATAACCATCCTTTCCTTTTGTCTGTCAATAGACCCATCAGATTTCCTTTTCAACTTGTAAACCCAATGGGTACCAATGGTCTTTTTGAGAGAAGGCAAGTCAACAAGACTCCATGTGTTATTCAACTCAATAGAGCACATCTCATCACCCATGGCTTGCACCCAATGCACATCCTGTCATGCATCCTCAAAATATGTAGGCTCATCCTCATCCAAAAGAGCACTAGCAAAAGCATATGCTTTCTTATTATCACTAAGATGGCATGTATCAACAAAATGCATCCCCCCTGCATTTCTAGCACATGAACATGTACGCTGAGAACCAACACGACTCACTTTAAGAGTCTGTAACAGCCATCTAGGGGTTTTTTTGGCTATATGTATAGCAATCCTTTCTTTCACAACTAAGTCATCCACTGCCCCTAGGAAAAACTGGATCAGCTGGAGGCTCATGTGGGGCAAGTGGAGCAAGTTCAACACGCTATGATTGCTGATTTTCTGCATCATTAGCACCCAAATGAATAGCATATAGAAGAAGACCCTCAAATACATCCAAAGAGTCTAAAGTGGGTAGCATTTCAAATTCAGCATGCATATGTGCTCAATATTCAAAGAATATAACATCTCTACTCATAAAAACCTTGTGCATGGAAGAGTTATATAACCTATACCTCTCACTTCCATGCTATACCCAACACAAGAATGCATTTTCCCACCTTGTCATCAAGCTTTCCATGAAGCTCTTTGGGTACATGTGCATATGCAACACAACAAAACCACAAAAATAATCCACATTAGGCTTCTTGCCATACCATGCCTCATATAGTGTAATTGGCTTCAATACTTTTGTAGAAGCACGATTCAAAACATGACTTGCACACAGAAGGCCTTTAAGTTAAAATCTATAAGGCAGCCCTTTGCTAATCAACATGCATCTAGTCATTTCCATATAAGTACAACTTTTGCACTTTGCCGCTCCCAAACTAGAACCAAGAAGAGACTGGAAGAAAAGATCAAGCCCATTTTTACCCCAAGGCATCCCATCATAAAGTAGCCAGGGTATCAAACAAAGGGTGCATGTTGATTTCCCAATAGCCTACCAAGACTACAGAGGCAACGGTCATCTTCCTAAGGGAGTCCAAGGAGTCACCCTAGAGAGGACAAGACATCGCACAAAGGGTGCCCAATGGCCTACCAAGTCCTACAAAGGC